>NW_012155618.1:4732755-4744445 GCF_000956105.1 Propithecus coquereli | reverse complement strand
TGTCTATCTGACTTCATAGCCTGTGCACTGACTTGATCATTCACATACAAGGTTGGCCAGCAAGCCAGACAAATATCCCAACAATATTTAAGATAATATCAATGAGCAGGCTGGTAGCATGCAAAACTTAGCACACCAAATGTCCTATCAGAGTAGTGATTTATACTGTTTTTATAATATGAATAAGTTACTGGCTCATCAAATTTCTCAGTTCCTACTCTTTTATTTGTTTTCCATCAAGGACTAAAGCCATTTATGCTGCTGTTCTTTTGCTTCATTCATTAAATAATAATAATAATAATAATGATAAGGAGGTTGAAGTGGCACATTGGAAGTAGATTATTATTTTATGCCATTGCCTTTCTTAATGGCAAACAGTCTTTAAGAATGGTCTCTTCTCTCCCAGGTTTAGCATGCCAGTAGATGTTAAAGCTCCTCTGGATTCAGGACTTTAGGCAGGCAGTATAACAAGCAGGGTCAACCAGATGTCTGTTTGGTGATGGTCTACCAGATGGTTGATTGGATGGTGGTTAGTCATATGGACAGATGGGTGAGATTAACTGGAGGAAGACTCAGATTGACAGAGATATTCGACCTTTGTGGGTATGTGGGATGTGTTTAATAGCCAGTTTGGGAGGAAAGAAAACCAGGAAGAGGCCTATAAACATACACATTCTCATATTCTCTCTCTCCTCTCTCCCTCTCACTCATCCAAGAATCCTATCCCTAGATACCTCAGGGTCCAGCAACATTCTGAGCTTTAAGATCATTCTCATTCTTAGGAGATTCCTTTGGGAAGTCCTGAAATTACCCTTAGCTTCCAGGAAGGAGACTTCCAAGAAAATGAGACTGAGACTTGACACTGCACAGTTTGATCTGCAAACTCTGGGTTCCTAAATAATTTTGACATTGCTCTCTAGCCTCCAGTTTGGTAAATGAGAAGAGAGAAGAGAGAGGCATTCCCTGGATGGTGTGTTAGAAACTCACACAATTAGATTCACAACTCCTTTTTCTGAAGAACTAAAGGAAATGGAGGAAGAGAAAGGAACCTTATCTGCATCGGGACACCAAACCAAATTAATGATCACAGTTGAATAATAACGAACATTTTTAATGACTGAACAGCATTTGTCTATTTCCTACTGCAGACTTTTTGGTTTTTTGTTTTCTTGTTTTTGTACTATAAATGGCCACTTCCAGTTGGCATTTTAGCTCTTGTCCTTTTTGGAATAGACCATGCACCAACAATCAAGACTCATTTCAAAGTGATTCCCCATTTTAACCTAATTTGTATTTATAATAGCAGCTTCATGTGCTATCCCTCCCAGAATAACTGCCTTTAAACATAGAATGCCTGTAAATGGTGGTAATTAAATTCAAAAGAATTTTACTACTGTTGGAATTCCAGATATCATGGCAAATTGTGAAGGAAAATGTTTAGGTCAGAGGATCCTCCCACGACCCTCTCTCCCTCCCATACCTCCCAAACACAATAACTTTCCATGAAGGGAGGCCAGATGTGGAACAAAGTGGCTGAAAATATGTCTTCATTCATTAATAAAAGGATATCTCTTTTGGAATCTGTTTTCCTCCTTCAATCAATATGCCTCTAATCACTCTGGGAATTAGGCATTTAGAATAAAGTAAGAACAAATCTATTTATCTCTTATTCTAGTCCAGCTATATCAGAGAATCAATAGAAATTGATGTAAATTTTTAACCATGAAAGAAATTTTTCTAAGGGTTTCTAATTATGGATTGAACTTTTAAAACAGTTATAGGACTATTAAGACTTTCTAAGTAAACACAAGAAGGAATAGAAAATCTGAATAAAAATTCAACACCTATTAATAAGACATTTAGCAAAGCAGGATTAGAAAGGCATTTTCTTTGTCCAACATAAGGTAGATTCATCATATTGTATTAGTTTCCTAGGGCTGCTATGACAAAGTCCCACAATCTGAATGACTTGAAACAATGGAAATCTATTCTCTCACAGATCTGAAGATTACAAGTCCAAAATCAAGGTGTCAGCAAGATAATCATCTCCTGAGAGCCTTTTGGAGGCTCTGAAGGAGAATTTGTTCCATGCCTCTCTCCCAGCTTCTAATGACTGATGACAGTGACTATCCATTTCTTGGCTTGTAGACATCATTCCAATCTCTGCCTCAGTTGTCACATGGCATTCTCCCTGTGTATTTCTGTATCCCTGTGTCCAAATTTCCTTCTTATTATGAGGATAAGTCATTAAATTAGACCAACCTTAATCTAGTATGGCCTCATCTTAACTTGATTATGTCTTTGTAGACTTTATGTTCAAATAATGTCACATTCATAGCTACTGGAGGTTAAGACTTCAACATATCTTTTGGGGAACACAGTTTAACCCAAAACAATACCTAAAGGTAAAATATTAAAGTCATTCCTTCCTAGATCAGAAATGGGGCAAAGATGTCCACTATTACTACTCATATTCAATAATTACATTGTACAGTATGATAAGACAAGAAAAAAGAAAGTTATGAAGATTGAAAAGAAAGAAATAACAGTGGTAGGTTTTGGGTACAATATGATTATGTACATATAAAATACAAAATAATCTATAAATTATTAGTAAGTGAATTTAGTGAAGTCATTCACAAACCAGGTCAATGTACAAAATCAGTTGTATTTCTAAATGCTTGCAACAAAAATTGGAACATAAAAATTTTATAATGGTGCCATTTAGTCTAAGAAAAATTTTAACAAAAGACATACATTACCTCTCCATAGAAAAATATAAAACATGCTGAAAGAAATTTAAAATGACTCAGTAAATAAAAACATATACCATATTCTTAGATAGTAACACTACATATTTTAAAAATAGCAATTATCTCCAAATTGATCCAAAGAGTTAATGAAATTCCAAAGTTCCAGCAAGTTTTTTGATGTTGCTGAAATTGATAAGCTGTTTTGAAAATTTATATGGGAATTAAATGATCAAGAATACTTAAGGATATCCAATAACAATGTTGGATGACATATTACCATATTTCAAGACTTATACTGCATAGAAACATAGTAATTAAGACCATGTCATATCTGTGCAAAAATAGACAAAGAGACCAACAGAATAGAACAGAGAGACTAGAAATAGACTCATTCATACAAATTTACTTGCTTGTGACAAGAAAGCCACTGAGGGGCACAGTGGGAAAACAATGGTCTTTTCAATAAATTGGTTTGAGTCAATTGCCTACTTACACACAAAAAATTTAAGTCTTGACCTCTCCTCACACTATACACAGAAATAAATTCCATACCTAAATGAGGAAGCCAAAACAATAAAGCTTCTAAAAAGGTAGCATAAGAGAAGGCATCCATGAAATTGGAATTAGCAAATATTTCTTAAAGAGACAAAAAAGTACTTAACTTTACGTACTTAACTAAAAGTACTTAACTTTAAGATAAAAAATCAATAATTTGAACTTTACTAAAATTAAGATTCTCTATTCAGCAAAAGACATCATTAAAAAGGAATGAAAAAGCAAGTGGCAGTGAGAAATATTATTTCCGATACAATCTGACAAAATATATTTTAAAAGGTCAAACTCATACATAAGGAAAAAGATAAGCAATTCAATAGAAAACCGGGCAAAAGACTTAAATATACTTTATAAAAGAGGGCATCCAAATGTCTAATAAACAAATGAAAGGTGCTCAATATCATCAGATAAATACAAATTAAAGACATATTTGAAACTCGGACTTAGGGGCGGGGGGGCAAGGGCAACATATGTAACCTAAACATCTGTATCCCCATAATATGCTGAAATAAAAAAAAAAAGCCACAATGAGATAATACAATGCCTCCATCAGAATGACTAAAATTAAAGACTGATAATACAACAGAAATGCATACATATAGCGCACATACATGTGTGTAGCAAAAGGCATATGCAAGAGTTTTTACAATAGCAATATAACAATATTCAAAAACTGGAAACAAGCTGGGCACAACGCAGGAGCCTGAGGCTGGAGGATCACTTAAGCCCAGGAGTTGGAGATTACAGAGAGCTATGATGGCACCACTGCACTTCAGTCTAGGTGACAGAGCAAGACTCTGTCTCTCTGGAAAAAAAAAAAAATTAACTTTGTAGAAGGTGTAATAACTTATGGTGTTAATGTTCTGGTTATTAAGTTAATGTAATGTCGTGTTCTCTTGCAAAATTGATGGAGCTGTACACTTACAAGTTTTGCATTTTACTCTCTATATGTATAATACTTCAATTAAAATTTTATTTAAAGATAAAACTGGGAAATATGCTTGGGTTGGATTAAAATCCAAGGGTGTTAGGACAGAGAGGAAGGTATTTAATTTTAGATTGCATTGATTTTACCAGTGTGGGTGCACTTACCACATAGTCTGAATTTAATTTGCTAGGTTGAGCAGGTGGAACAGGTTTAAATTGTTTGTTCACTTGAATGCTGCAATTCAGAATCGACAGAGCCTACATTAAATGAGGTTAGGATTCTATAAGTTTGTTTTGTTATTGCCATGTGGAATTAGCTGGGGAATTTTGGAAAAGTACTTACGCCTGGATCGTATGTTTAGAGAGTCTTGGATAGAAGTGCAGCCTGGACAACAGGATTTTTAAGAACTCCTTACCTGATTCTAATGAGCTGCCAAGGTTGAGGTGTAGAGAATGGAATTCAATAACTTACAAACACAAGAGAGTGTAGGATAAGTGAGACTCATCCCTTAACTAGAACTCACCCCCCAACACACACACGTAAGTCCTAGAAGATGCTCACTTCACAAGAGCATGCATAGAGAAGTACATTGATGAAGGGAACGTCAGCATTTTTAAAAAGAACATTAATAGCTGTTGCCTGTTGATAAGGATGTGGGAAGGAAATGCCGTCATTGAAACAGGCTCCACAAACTTCAGTGAAGATGGGAAAAATCCTGAGTAGGAAGAGGCCAAGGAGCAGCCACTTATCCAATCAAGAGAAGATGGAAATAGTTATCGTATAGGTCCCAGGGCTGGAGTTGATAACCAGATCGTTCAAGCTACAAGCTTAATTAGGGTACTAATAGGCTTGCATAATCAAAAAAAAATCCTCTAGAGCTGGCTAACAGAGGTCTAACTTGAGACTTGGTAAAAATGAAATATAGTTTCTGACTGAATTCTCAGACTTGGGTTATTTCAGACACGCAGAGTTCCTTACCTGAATGGAAGCCTAGTATACTTGAGCGAATAACACAAGTTTGTATCATAATTTTTTCTGTCCTTCCCTAAAGCACCTCTGAACTCTGACTTTGAGCTGATTACTCAGTTCCTGGGAACCCAGAATATCACTCTGGTTCAATAGTTATGTGAGTAAGATAATAAATGTTTAAGTTTTGTCCAAGGTCCACACCATAGTGTGAGTCTGTTTGTCTAATTCCTGAGAATTTACTCAGGAAGAGATTTACTCAGTAATTGGCCATATTAGCTTCCTGATCCATTCCAAAATTATAAACCAAAAGTAATACTACATCCCTGGGGGGAAAAAGCAATTACTGCTACTGTCTGAAAGATTGGCCTGAAAGATTTAAGGATAATGATTCCTGTCACTTCCCTGTTTAACCTGGACCTAGTGAATCAGAAACTCTGAAGACATTGTCTAGCAGCCTGTGCTTGAATGAGCTCTCTAGGTAATTCTAATGTACGTTTAAAGTTTGAGAATCACAGATACAGAGTGTTTATTGCTGTATCTTAAAAAGGAGAGAACACCTGGAAGTACATTGCTTTAACCTGGAAGGGACAAGGATACACTCTCCACCTAGCCTGAGAGCTACATTAGTGCTTCAGACCTATACCTCTATTTAGTCTATGGACACCTTCTACATCTCAGCATGACCACAGGACATCATCTGGTTCCTACATTACTGACATCATGCTTGTAGGAAATATAACAAGATATTATATAACGGTGCTCTAGGTAACGTTGTGAGATACATGTGTATCAGAAGACAGGAGATATTTTCCATGAAAATACAGACTTGAGCCACCACAGTGAAGTTTCTAGTGGTCTGGGACACTGTGGGACATCCTTACCAAATTGAAAGCAACTTGTTACACCTTTTATCACTTCCCCCATCAATTACTAAATTTAAAGGCATGCTGTTAGCGAGTTTCTGAGTTTTGACGGTAACAACATGGTTGTGTGTGCTATCCCAACCCATTTATCAAGGGAATCCAAAGCATAAAAACTTTGATTCAGGCTCAGAGGAACAGGTGGGTCTCCAACTGACCCAGGTGGATATTTGGTCCTCAGGACCCAGCAGATACTCTGTGGAAGATCAATGTGGTAAACGGAGTCTGTGGCAAGCCCAAATAGAAAAATCAAAGCAGAGTTCCCTGATGGGTTAGAGTATACCTTCTAAGACAGATAACTATATATTCCTTTTGAGAAGTAGCTACTGGAGTGCTACTGAGCTCTGGCAGAGACTATATGTCTAACTATGAAACATGTGGTCATACAATCTGAGCTGTCTATAATGTATAGGGTTTTATGTGATTCATCGTCATAAGCTTGTTTATGTCCAACAATACTTCATCAACGAGTGGAAGTGTTATATAAAGAAAGGGGCTCAGGATAATCCTGAAGGCTCAAGTAAATTACATAAACGAGTGGATCACATGCCCAGTCTGCCTGCTCCTGACACACTGTCATCTCTTCCTAACCCAACCCAAAGGTCTTCCAAAGAATTTCTTATGATTACTTAAGAAAGAAGAAAAGACTTTAAGGCTGGTTTGCAAATGTTTTGAATGATATCCTATAGTGATATAGATCTGTTCTGAACATTGTCTAAGGGCAATCCTTTCAGGAGGTAGAATTTCATCCATGAAAAGAAAGATGACCTGAAGTATGCATCTATAGTGATTCATAGAACGTGACTAATGGCTTGACTAGATTTTCAGAGATATTAAAGGCAAAAGATTGGGCTCTTTTGTGACAAGGAGGTTTGGCAATGTGTTATGTGAATAACACAGAATTGTCAGACTCTCAGAATTGTCCCATAATGGATCAACATTGCACAATAAAAGGTCCCAACTGTGCTGGAGATTATCATTAATCAGCTGGATGAAATAACTGACTTGAAGATGCCAGTCAGCCCCTTTCCCAGTTTTCCTGGTGCTTGTTCAGCGTGAAGAACACCCATGGTAGCAGGGAGAGAGAGTAAGCATGAGCTCAGCCACAAGGACTTTATCTCACCAACACTGACACGGCCTTCACCACAGCTGAATCCTCATTGTGCCAGCTGGAGTGGCCACTGCTTATACTTTGATAGGCTTCCATAGCCTGGGGATCTGCCAGCCAGCTGGAAGTTGGTTGATTTCATTGGGCTCATTATGAGGTAGAAAAATGACTTTCCCTCACTGGAATAAACATCGATTCTTAATTTTTATTTTGTTGTGCTTGTCAATCTGATCATCTTATTCATCATTGTGAGATTCCACACAATGTGACTTCTATCGAGAGATCTCACTTTACAAAGAGGAAGAAAGTCAGTGGACTGATGTCCATGGATTCACTGGTTTTACCATTTACCCCATACCCCCCAAATTAGCTGGCCTTAACAAATGGTGGAATGGTCTAGTGAAGATGTAGAGTGTCAGTGGGAGACCACACTCAACTCAGTGAGGTTGATATGCTATTCTATATGGTATTTATTTTCCCATAGTCAGAAAACACGGTTCCAGGGACAAAGAAGAGGAAATGGAGTGAAGCTGCACTTCTCAGTGTTATATCTGATAAACCACTTAAAATGCTATGCTTTTTACTATGCCTATGACTCTGGGCTCTAAAGTTCTTAGTACCCAAGGAAGGGAACCCAATTTGGTAAACTAATATTCCTTCAAGCTATTCTGAGTTTTTCATGTCATTAGGCCAAAAGGTAAAAGAAAGGGATGAGTAATCCTATAGCTAAATGAGCTGGGAAGAGTATGTATTTACCCTCAGAAATTCTCTAAAAAAATAATTAAATTTTAAACTGGTTAAAAGACTTAAAAAGATGCTTTACAAAAGGAGACATTTTTAAATGACTGATAAGCAGATGAAAAGATATTCTATATCTTTAGTCATGCAATATAAATTAAAACCACAAAGGGATACTACTACATACCCACTAAAATGGTTAAAGTTAAAAAAATAATTACCAATACAAAATGTTGATGAGGATTTGGAGCAACTGGAACTCTCACACATTGTTGGTAGGAGTGTCACATGATACAACAACCTTGGAAAATAGTCTGGAGATTTCTTATATACTTACATATGACCTAGTAATTCTACTTCTAAATAATTACCCAAGATAAGTACAAACATGTCTATGCAAAGAATTATACATCACCATCCAGGAAGGTTTATTCATAATAGTCAAAAGCCCAAATGTCCATTAATAGGTGAATAGATAAAATATGATATATTTACATAATGGAATGCTATTCAGCAATAGGTATGAACTACTGAAACATACAAAAACATGAATGAATCTCAAAAACATGCTGAGCCAAAGAAGTTAAGCACAAAAGAACGCACACTATATGATATCATTTCTGTGAAGTTCCAGAACAGTCAAAATCGATTATATAGATATCAGGTCAGTGTTTACCTGAGAGAGGGTATGGGAGTTGATTATAAATAAAGAAATCTTGAGGAACTTCCTGGGACAGTGAATATGGTCTATCTGGTCCATACCTTATGAAATATTAAGGCAAAGGTTGTGACAAACCTAGAGGAGTTATAAGTATGACCAGAGGTCTTGGACTTGAAACCAAATATAATCACTAGGTTAATCCTATTGGGAGAAGTTGTAAGTGATTTTTTCAATGCAATGAGAGATTGTTGCATTATGGTAGATGAGGGCATTTTTTAAAGTGCAAGAATGGGAAGAAAAATATAGGTTGTTGTTAGAAAGCCAAATAAATGAAATATAGTAGATAGCTGAAAAAAAATCTTTTGACAACCCAGCACTCAAACCCTTTTATTAAGTTTGGGGAATTTCCTACTTTATAAATATGGAACTCTTAAAGTTATATGCTATTTTCCAAGCCTGCCTTGCAGCTAGGACATGGACATAATGACTTAGGCTCCTCCAATGTGTTGCACCTGCTCAGGCTTGGAATCCAGAGATGAGCATGAGAAGAAGTGACTACCAGCAGAATTCTCTCTGGGGAGGTGGCAGTAGTGAGTTCAAGGACAATAAGTCCCCTTGCCAGTTGTGGCAAAGGTACTAGTTATGGATTCTGTGTCCAGGGGTAATGGGTTTGGCATCTTCAACATCAGGTCCCTTACTGCTACAGCAGTGTTGTCATCATTGGACCATTTTTGTAATTTTTGTCTATTGTTCCTGTGTAGCCCTGAATCTGATTTTCTTAGAATCACGGAGACTCCATAACACATCAAACATTCATTAAGCAAATTTTTTTCTTAAATGAGACACATTTGATTTTCATTGATTGCACTTAAAACTTGAACTAATAAAGAGGAGTCTGGGGAAGTGTCTTGGAGATGGTAATGCCTGAGCTGTGTCTAAAAAGGATAAAATTTACAAAGAAAATAGGAGATAACAGACAGGAAAGGATGCTAGAGAAGAGCAATGGCAAGTATTTGGGTGAGTTTGGAACGTGAATTTCAAAGCACAGAGTCACTAAAGTTTAAGCTGGAAGAGTCGGCAGGAGACAGACAATGTAGGATTTTACATGTTATATTGAGGAGCTTGAACTTTATCCCATAGTTGATGAAATGCCATTAAATAGTTTTCAGCGGGGAATGACATGGTCTCATTTGCATTTTAAATAGTTCACAATGGCAGCTGTGTGGAGAATGGATTTGACTGGTATATAATTGGAAACAGCTAGAGCTATTAGCAAGTTCTTTTGGTAGTTCACGTGAGAAATGATAAGAGTCTAAACAGAGTAATTTCGCTGAGATAGAACTGAGGAGACAAAGTTAAGAGATCTGTTTGCAGATGACATAATCTTGTATGTAGAAAATCATAGGGAATCTATTAAAAGAAAACTGTTAGAAGTAATAAGCAAGTCCAGTAAAGTTACAGGATTTAAGACCAATTTATAATTATTATTTTCTTTAGTTCTTTGAACATATTTATAATGGCTACTTTGAAGTCTTTGTTAAATCTAACATTTGCCTCTCACAGGCAGTTTCTGTTGCTTACTTTTGTCCTCTAGTGTTGAGGTCATACTTTCTTGTTTCTTTGTGTATCTTTTAATATTTTTTTGGAAACTGGACATTTTAGATAATATATTTATTGTAGCAATTCTGGGTTCTTGTTTCTCTCTTCCAGGTCTTGATATGCTTATTTGCTTATTTTTTTAGTGACAGGCTAGATTATTTAGTGGGATCTATTACCCTTCTTCAGTGTTAAGCCACTGAATTTGCTCCTTGGGGTACAAGGCCTTGGGTACCTACAGTCATGTTGGGATGACAATGGGTTTTGGCAGGGCTCTCCTTGACTGTCTCTTTCCCAGACTACACCCAGTTATTAAACTCTACAAATTGTTGACTGTTGCTCTATTGTTTTCAACAATGCCCTGGGGTATAAATTATTCTGCAGTATGATTCAGCCTGACTCAAGCTCTTTTGAAGGCATAGTTTCTCAGGTTGGTGTTTGAGTTATGTTCTGCCCCCAAAAAGGTTTCTCACAGGTATCTCTTTTTCTGATTCTCTCCTATAAACTTGCCTGCCTGCAGTTTAGCTTATATCTGATATTATTCTACCAATTTCTTCCCCAATATTCTCCCAATTTTGTTCACCACAACCTCCACTGTTTTTGAGAGTGCCCATAGGCTTAAACTTCTTCATACTCTGTGCCACAGCCTGAGGAGCTCTGCAGACCCATTTGCTAGCAAAACTGGTGGAAATTATTTTTTTTAAACAACCATTTAAAGTCTCTGGAAAAAGGCCTTGTGACATATAACAAAGGAAGAAATATCTTTTCAAGACAATTCGCTAAAATTTAATAGAAACAGTGAAAGTCTGTGGTATTTGAACCAGGACTTCTTCCTCTCCCACACTCACACCTCAAATATTAGCAAACTGAGTTCAACAGCACATTTAAAGGAGCATACACCATGATCAAGCAGGATTTATACTTGGGATATAAGAGTGGTTCAACATAGCAAATCAACAAATGTGATATACCACATTAATAGAATAAAGGACAAAGCCATATGATCATCTAATTGATGCAGGAAAAACATTTAACAAAATTCAACATCCTTTTATGATTAAAAACTCTCAATGAATTTTGTATAGAAAGAATGTAACTTAACACAATAAAGGCCATGTGCCACAAGCCCACAGGTAATATCATACTCAATGGGAAAAAAGACGAAAGCTTTTCCTCTAAGATCAGGAACAAGACAAGGATGTCCACTCTCACCATTTAGTTATGGAAATCCTAGCCAGGAAAATTAGACAAGAAGAAGAAATAAAAAGTATCCAAATTGGAAAGGTAGAATTTTAATTGTCTCTGCTTTCAGATGACATAATCTTATATATAGAAAACCCCGAAAGACTCCAACAAAAATTAAAAAACAATTAGAACTAAAAAACAAATTCAGTAAAGTTGCAGAATATAAAATTAATATACAAAAATCAGTAGCGTTTCTATACACTAACAATAAACTATC
>NW_012155618.1:4718199-4732705 GCF_000956105.1 Propithecus coquereli | reverse complement strand
TAAGGAAAAATCCTATTTGCAATAGCATAAAAAAATTCTTTGGGGTAAATTTAACTAAGTAAGCAATAGATCTGTATACTGAAAACTATAAAACAAATTCAGTAAAGTTGCAGAATATAAAATCAATATACAAAAATCAGTAGCGTTTCTATACACTAACAATAAACTATCTGAAAAAGAAGTTAAGAAAAATATCACATTTACGATAGCATCAAAAATAACAAAATGCTTAGGAATAATTTAACCAAGGAAGTAAAAGATCTGTAGGCTGAAAACCTTCAGACATTGATGAAATAAATTAGAGAAGACACAGTAAATGGAAAGGTATCCCATGTTCATGGATTAAAAGTATTAATATTGTTAAAATGATCACATTATCCAAAGTGATCTACCAATTCCATGCAATCCCTATCATCAAGAGGGGAACTCCGCTTCATATTGATACAGCCAAGAACACAGGGATTGCTCAATCTTCAGCTCTTTGTGGGATGAATATATTCCTGAGGGGCAAGATATCAACTTTTTAAATCCTGCTTCTGCCTCTTCATGTTGTTATACTGTAAGTTGATTTTCTGATCTTTCATTCTGTGGCCTGTGTGCATTTTTCTATGTGCATTCCTTCTGGAAATTTTTAGAATATGTATTCTATTCTTGATTTTTTAGGGATTATTTTAATTATATCTTCATGTATTTTAATTTTCTAATTTTTTAGAAAAGATTCATCATATTCACAAAATTATATTTTACTTCCTCTACTACCCTTCTCTTTCCTCCGCTGCTGGGTCTTTGTTGATTTTATTATTATTCTTAGTTTATCTAGTGTTTATTTTTAGTTCAAAATGTATTCATGGCTCTACTAATTGGTTTATAAACCTCTGGTTTTACAAGGTAATTTATTCTCCATATTTACATTACCTTACACACTCTTTCCTCCTTAACCTTCCAAACTGTCAGCTCTATCATTTCTAAGTTATTATATTTCATAATATTTACATTCTTACAGCCACAACTTCTAGAGTTGTTTTAATCTCAGCCTTATGATTAAATGGATGTTATGCTCACTGTCAGTCTTTTTGCTGGTTTCTTCATTCATCTATCTGTTGGCTAAAGTTCATTTGGTCATATCTTTAAGAAGCCTTTATGGGAACTGTATTTGCCTTTATATTTGAACTACAGTTTAACTGGATATAAAGTTTTTTATATTATATCCAGTTAAACGGTAGTTTGAAACCAGAAGACTTTATAGACAACACTGTCTTGTAACATTGAATAATTTCTAAAGAAATTTGACACCATGCTGATTTTGTTCCTTCATTTAAGTTCGCTCTTGGTTCAGGTTGTGTATTTGCTTTTGCTTTCCCCATTTGGTTGAGATTAGCAACTACGGAGCATGACATTTCCATTTTTCCTCCGTATTGCCTAAGAGTTTGTTTCTTTCATATATGGTGTGTCTTTGTGTCTCCTCATTCAGCTCTGCATCCTTTGACTTACTGTGTTGTAAAGTATGTGCATGGAAGCTCCCATAGGTAGATCTTACAATGTCAACCCCTTAGTCTAAATCAAGGTATTTGGTTTCTTTCCTGCTGAGTGTGCCCCTGTGGAGAATTTCTCCCTCTACTGGTTATTTTTGAGAACTGCAACGATTTTCTCTGTACATTGTGCCCATAAGGCTATCAGTCAAACAAAAAACAAAACAAAACAAAAACCTTTTAATCCGGTGGAATGAATTTCCCAAATTTCTCATATGTGAACATATGAGCATATAATAAAATGGGGTTTGTCACTTTATCTTAAATATCATATTACCATACTGCAATGGCCCTGAAACTTCTATTCACATATTAATATCTCTGAAATTAGATGATATCTTATAATCAATGAAATAAAACAATTTCTACCAGTATTGTGACACAGTTGTCATTGCCTGTGTGTGCAGGAACTTGGTCATAGCTGTTCATATTGTTACCACTTCAATAGAATTATGTACATTGTTGATGCTCTATGCATTGAATTTAATTGACATATAAAATGTCACCAAATAGAATGTGCTCAGTCATTCAGCACAAAAAAGTGTTATTAAGAATACAGAAAGGTATAGATACAGTATCTTATGGCTTAAATTTTCTGTTAGTGAGACAAATACTCATTGCTGGAAGGATAATTGTGTTTCTATATTTTCTTAAAAAGCAACAACCAAATGCTTTACAGGGCCTAAGAAAGGATGGTATCCACAAGAAGGTGAGGTTTTGTTATGTTTTATTATTAAGATCTATGCAACAGGATTGCCTATCACTGACTAAGCAGTGCAACTGAAGGCAGAAGAAATTGCCAAATACTTCAGAATATATGAAAGAAATTTCAAACCAAGGAGAGGCTGTGTGACCTACTCAAGCTGCATAGGACTATCATTAAGGCATCAAATATCAATTTTTTAGAAGCTTCCTGCTGTCATATTTGATGGCACAATTTTGCTGTACTAGACAGCTAAAGAGCTTCCATCCATCATGAATCTCTTCTCTCTCTCTCTCTCTCATTTGAGATATAGGCTCTTTCTCCTTTTTCTACTCTAAGGCATACTCTTGACTCTTCTCTTCTTATCTGGGTCATGGCCCTGTCTCTTGATCACGTATATCTTACAAGCTCTACCTACCGAACTTTCTTCTTTCTGAAAATCTTCCTCTGTCTTGGTTCAAGCAGCTTTTCTATGGATATCTGCCCTGTCCTTGGTTTTTCAAATGTTATTGTTAACATGTAGTGTAATTATAGAGGATTAATATTAAAATAAAATGTAATAAAATATATAAACAAAGAAGAGAAATTTAGAATTTCACTCACCCAGTCTCCATTTATTTCTGAGGATTTTGGCCTCATCTGAAGCCAGAATAATTGAAATACTTATTAGCATGTAGATTTTCCTTTTATATTTTCAAATTTTTCTAGGTAAGTGTTTTAGAATATCCCTGTTAATAGCTGCATCTCTTACTTGTGTACTTTTTGGCTCCTATGAAAACTCATATCACACTTCACCTTAAGGAAAAGTTAACTGCAGTAGGGATCTGTAAAAGCAGATGATCATCTAGGCCCCAGAAAAGCTGGAATGAGTCTTTGAGATTTTGTGTCAATGTAAACCTGGGTCAAAATGAAATACTTTGAGATGAAGGTAAGATATTTCATTTTCCTTGCCTGTGGAGGCTCTTGTCTTTATCCTGATAATACATTGTCTATATTATCATAATCTAGCTTTGTGTGTTTTTTTTATTTCTTTTATTTTAACTCTCCTAGGATCCTAAAAGCATTCCACATACTATGAGAGAGTTCCAAGTATTGTCAAAGTTACTAAAGTTTCCCACAGCTCATTCCAATAATTTTCACTAAGTAATTATTCTCTGACTATCACCCCCTCCCACCCATATGAGGTTTCTCTTCTGAGTTTGGCATCTTTTTTTATTCTACTCCAGACTTCACAAAACACATCTGCCTTTTGGCTCTTGCTATCCGGAATATCAGCTGAAACTCACAATAGCGTGGAGCCTGTAAAATGTGGCTCAGCCTTTTGTACTCTAGGCATCCTTTCCTAAGGACTCTGCAGGCAGAGTTAAACAGGCCTACAAACTCTCCCTGCCTCTAGCCCATTCATTTCAGGCACTTTCATAATACAGAGAAAACCCTTTCATAGTTTAGAAGTTGAATTTACATAAATGTGCATAACATTCAAGTTGCTGCTTTTTCCCTTCAGCTATTTTCTGTACCAACAATTCATTACCACCTGCCCTTTCATCCTAAAGAAAGATTTATATTTTGAGAATGACAGGAGAGTAGTTATATGGTTCATTACTCTAATGGAAACATGCTTTCAGTGTATGAGGGCTCTGAGTTCCTTATCTCTGGGCACAGAAAAATCTTTCCCAGCTGTAGTGCTCTGCTCCACGCTCCATCCTCTTTTGTACATCTCGTCTATTTTTTTTCTTTCATATAATTAATAAGAAACCCAAAACTTCTAGGTGAATATTCTACATATCTGTAGCAAAAAAGAAATAGAAAGTAAATAAGGAGAATATTTTGAAGTGTGTTGGAAATTATTGTTCTCTTAAAGCCTAGAATAGGTACAAATTTATATGCCTTGCTGAACTTTCTAAAATTGCATAATCGTCTAATTTGTCAAAGAATACCACTCTCAGCTACTGTATTGCAACAAAACATAAACTAGTGACATAAAATTGTCAAGTCTTCCCAATCCTAATGGAAGATGCCAGTTGACAAGATATATCATGACTGACTATGGGACCAATAAAATAAAACGAACAAAATACAGGCAACTATAAAAATAGGTTAGAGGTTTAATTTATTTTAAGCTTTAAAATATTTGTTATTTATTCTCAGAAAACCGGTTTCAATATCTCTGTGGCACAGTAAGAAGACACAATAGAATAAAATATGAGAAAAAAAATACCAACCCAATAAAATACCCAATGAAATCAAGTAACATACAGTGGGAATTGGGGCTATCATACCCTTGAAGTGTTTCTAAGGCTCAATGAATGTCAAAATGAAAAATCTGTCATTGAAGAGATTGAAGGAGAGCAGGGAGAGGAGGATTGGTTTTATACAGAGAAATAGAAATACTTTTTAAAGAACTAAGGATTAAGGCCTTACATCAAAGTAACGATAGATTCACTCCGGTGTTATAAGCAGGACTTTATAAGACAAATGATGAGTCATACAAAAATGTTGCTTTCAAGATGGTATTTTTTTAATAAAAAGAGGGAAGAGAAAAACAAGTAGTTTAAGGATTTTCTCAGTAGTTTGGCAATCATTGGCTCCCCATTCAATTTTAAGAGTATAGTATTACATGGCTGATTGGATGTTCCTTATGCATGGGAGGGGTTATCGATTTGTGAGTTTCACTAAAGTGTCGTGGGGACCTGGCTGTTTCATTGGAAGACATGCTAAATATTAATATGCTTACATCTTATTACACCAATCAATTTCCTAGAGTGGAACCTTCCGGTATCCTGTCTAGCGTGGGGAGAGGGGATGGTGGTGGATGTATAAGCTTGGCTTCCAGACTTCTGGGAGCCAAAGGGGCTTCACTATTTAGTATGCCAACTTCATTTCACTCTCATGTTTTTAGTATGGCACTTTAGCTCTTAGCTGAAATCTGAGATTTCAATCTCTACAAAGAGTTAACTTTCTCAGTCTTCTCTCCCAGTGTGGGAGAAATGGTTTTTGAGGCGTGAGGAGAAGGAGGAGGAGGAGGAGGAGGAGGAGTGCTGGCTAAATACTTCTTTTACTGACTTTAGGCAAATTCTTCTGTTTCCAGTGCTGATCTGTACCGATGACTTCAGTCTTCTTCAATAAACTCCTCTTGCTGCTTTTTTGGCTTCTCTCTGTTATCCCTAAAATCCAATACTCCCCCCACTCTTACCTCCACCAATACCAATCACTTAAGTTTCAGCTTTCTCTAATCTCTTTAGTAATTTAGAACTCACCTATCCTCTTTTCATCTTCCAAATATTATAGATCTTTAGAATTTACCGTGATTGCCCTCTTTCCTTTGTTAACATATTAGGCTGTACTTTTGGATTCCTTAGCTGTCAGTTTCGCGTAAGTCGAGAAGGGAGTAGATGTAAACATTTGTCCAACCCACCTGTTTAACTGGAAGTTCCTAATAAACAATTTAATAAGACTCAGATACACATTTTAAGAAGACATTTGCAGAAGGGTTCTCATGATTAAGTAGGTTCACATCATAGGAAGTAGGTGCCAGGTTTCACTCACAAAAGTAACAGTGAATTTTATTCATGGAATGGCTCACCAGGGCTATGCTAAGTGACAAGAACTCTTCGGATGAGAGTCTATGACAGCCTACAGCATTCATAAGTTTGTGAGGTTGTCACTTTATGCTGAGGCATACAAAAGGCATGACAGGTATGGACCTTGGCACAGGCTTAAGGCTCCTTGCATACAATTTATAGCACCCTCATTTATAGGGTATGCATATGAACTTTATAGCCCCTCCTTTCCCAATGGCATCATGTACCCTCTTTAACCTTCAGTTTATTATTTGTGAAATAAGGATAGTTTACCCACTTCATGGTATAATTATTAGCATTTAGTGAGATAATGCATGTGAAAATATCTAGCACACTGGGGCCCAGTCAAGGGTAGTTAAGTTAAATCTCCAGAAGTTCTTGGGTTAAAGTCTAGGCTTAGAAGACATTGATTAGTTTGTTTTCCTCCTTCTATATCACATTTTTATGGTAGCCTATTCCATCTGTAAACAGCTATGATGATTAGAAAGCTCATCTTTATATTAAGCTCATTTTATTATCTAATTCGTGCTTTAAATGGCTAAGGTCAGCAGTGAACAAGATGGACCCCATTCCTGCCATTTTGGAGTTTATAGTCAATATCATTTTTTTAAATTCTTTTCTGAATCTCTATCTGATCATTTTCCTCCTGTCTGTAGAAGACCTTTTAGAATGTTCTTTAGCATGAGTCTGCTAATAGTGAAGTCTCTATTTTTATTTGTCTCAAAATATATCTACATTGCCTTAATTTTTAAAATATTTTTACTGTGTACAGACTCCTGGATTGGAAGTTCTTTTCTTTTAATAAGTTGAAAATACCACACAATTGTTTTATGGCTTCTGTTGTTGTTGAGAAGTCAACTGTTAATCTAATCTTTCTCTTTCAGGAAAATCTATCCTTTTGTTCTCTAACTACTTTTGAGATGTTCTCTTTGCCTTTGGGTTTTCTTTAGCTGCAATATATCCAGTTGTAAATTTCCTTTTATTTATTCTTACAGCACCAGGTTGGCACCCCTGGCATGAGGCACCAGGCTGCTGCCACCCATTTACAGAGACTCTAGCCCTGCCCAGTGAGAGGCCAGTCCCTGTAGCTCTATCCTCCAGACTGATCCCTATTGCCCTATGCTCTGGCAGATCTAGGGTCCAGGTCTACCCCTGCAGACCCAGGACTCAGGCTCACCCATTGACTCAGATCCCATGTCTGCCCTAGTGCCAGGACAGCTCCTGTAGACTCAGGCTTCAGGCCCATCCCAGTGGACATAGGCACCAGGCCCATCCTAGCACCTGGCCAGCCCCTGTAGACTCAGGCTTAAGCCCCACCCCAAACCAGATCATCCGCTGTGGAACCAGGCCCCTCACCTGCTGACAAAGCCTGCCCAAAGACTTCAATAGCAAGTCTCCCCATAGACCACACCAGACAGCTTGCCCAGAATCTCTGGATGGGCTGACTAATGAAGAACTTTTCCAGAAAAAAACAGTCTGCAAAGATCAGAATAAACCTCTACTTCTTCAAATCTGCAGATATCAATGTAAGGCAACAAGAAACATGATAAAAATCAATAATACATACCACCACCAAAAGAGTACTACAATCTCTCAGTAGCTGACCCCAAGGAAATGGAGATAAATAAACTTCCTGATAAATCATTTAAAATAACTGTGTTAAGGAGGTTTACTGAACTTCAAAAAAAAAAAAAAAATAGAGAAATGATTCAATAAAATCAGGAAAACATAAATGACCAAAATGGGAAATTTAATAAATTGAAATTATGTGCAAAAAAAATTCTAGAGCTGAAAAATATAATGAATAAAGTTAAAAATGCAACAGAGAGCATTAACTGCAGAATTGATCAAGTAGAAAAATATCTGTGAACTCAAAGATAGGTTATTTGAAAATATACAGTCAGAGAAGAAAAAGAATAAAAAGAAACGAAGAAAGCTCATGGGATTTATGGGATAGCATCAAAGGGGAAAATGTTTAAGATATAGCAGTTCAAGAAGGAGACAAAGGAGTAGAAAGCTTATTTAAAGAAATAATAGCAGAGTGCTCGCTTCAGCAGCACATATACTAAAATTGGAACGATACAGAGAAGATTAGCATGGCCCTTGCGCAAGGATGACACGCAAATTTGTGAAGCATTCCATATTTTACCCCCCCCAAAAAAAGAAATAATAGCAGAAAACTTTTAAAACTGAGGAATGATATAAACATTCAGGTATAGGAAGGTCAAAATTCTTCAATCAGATTCAATCCAAACAAGACTACCCTAAGATATATAACCAAACTGCCAAAAATCAGACATAGAATGGATCCTGAAGGTAGCAAGAGCTGAGAGAGTTCATCACCATCATATCTGTCTTATAAGAAATGCTAAAAGGAGTTCTTTAAGCCAAAAGAAAAGGACACTAATTAGTGACATGAAAAAAGGATATATAGTAGGAAATACAAACCCAGACACTGGCCATTTGATTATGAATATGACATAATTTTAGGATAGCTGAAGGAGGACATGTCTAGGAGCAACATATGTTTCTAAAGATGTAATTTCTGGATAAATATTTACTTAATGAACCAAAGGGTATAGAAAAAATAACATGTGAAAGTATAAAACTCACTAGCAAAAGTAAATATGCAGTCAAATTCAGAATACTCTAACTGTAATTATAGTGTATCAATCACTTATATCTTGAGTATAAAGGTTACAAACAAAACTATTAAAAATAATAAAGCTACATTAATTTGTTAAGGAATACACAATAAAAATGCAAATTGTAACATCGAAAACATAAAATAGGGAAGTGGAATAAAAATGTTGAGTTTTTTATGCAATCAAAGTTAATTTGTGATCAGCTTAAAATAGACTGTTTTAACCATAACATGTTTTATGTAGGCCTCATTGGAACCACAATGCAAAAACCTATAGTAAATACACAAAAGAGAGAAAACAAAGGAATCAAAACAAAACACTAGATAAAATCACCTAATCACAAAGGAAGACAACAAGAGAGGAAAAAAGGAACAAAGGAGCTATAAAACAACCAAAAAAAAATTAATAAAATGGCAATAGTAAGTCCTTACTTATAATAATTACCTTGAATCCCACTACTGGGTATATATCTAAAGGATATGAAAAAAGTATGTTGAAGAAATATCTGCACTCCCATGTTCATTGCAGAACTATTCACAGTAGCCAAGATACGGAATTAACTCAAGTGTCCATCAACTGATGAATGGATTTAAAAAATGTGGTATATATACACAATGGAATACTATTCAGACTTAAACAAGAAGGAAATTCTGTCATTTGCAGCAACATGGATGAACTTGGAAGACATTAAGCTAAGCAAAATAAGGCAGGCATAGAAAGACAAATAATGCATTATCTCACTTATACGTGGAATCTAAAAAAGTTAAACTTATAGAAACAGAGAGTGAAATGGTGGTTACCTGGGGTCTGGGGGTAGAGTTTGAGGAAATGTTGGTCAAAGGACACAAAATTTCAGTTAGATAGGAAGGATCAGCTCAAGAGATCTATTGTACAGCATGATGACTATAGTTAATAACAGCATATTCTTACATTTTGTGTTCTCACAAAAAAATTATGTAGGTAATACATACATTATTTAGTTTGATATAGCCATTCCATAATGTACATATTTCAAAACAGTATGCTGTCTATGAGAAGTATCTATAATTTCTATTTATCATTTAGAATTTTTTTAATTTTAAAAAAGAGTGGTCATCATTACAAGAGTCATCATTTCAGGTTGGATCAGAATCCAAAAAATTATATGAGGGAGCAAGAAACATCATGTAGTCCTATATTAGTTATCTATTACTGCTAAATTAAATTACTACAAATTTACCTGCTTAAACCACACAAATTTGTTCTCTTATTAGTTGAAGATTAGATGTCTGCCATGGGTCTCACTGGGCAGTATCAGGGTGTCAGACAAAATTACATCCTTTTCTGGAAGATCTAGGGAAGAACCTGTTTCCTTGTTTTTTCCAGTATCTAGAGGCCCACCTAGGTATTGGAAGGGGATCATGACCCCTTCCTCCATCTTCAAAGCCAGAAATGGCCTATTGAGTCCTTCTCACATTACCTCATTCCAACTCTCCTTCCATCATCCCATGTCTTTCTGTGATTTCTTCTGCCCTTCTCCTCCACTTTTAATGATCCTTATAATTACACCGGGTTTCTCCAGACAATCTGGGATAATTGTCTTAAATCCAGCTAATTAGCAACCTTAATTTCATTTGCAACCTTAATTCCCCTTTGCCTTATAACTTAACAGATTATAGAATTTAGGACATGAACATCTTCAAGAGGCCATTATTCTGCCTACCGTAAACCCCAAAGGTAGATCACTGGCAAAGAGATAGGCAGGACATCATGGCCCCCGGAAAATGAACTAGTGTTCATGGCAGAGCTACTGAGGAAATAGAATGTAAATTTAGAACTAAAGGAGATTTCTATTATGTGGTCTGGAAACCCACAGAGGGAATTAGGGAGATGTGTATGTTGAATGCAGATAATGACAAAAATCAGTGCCCACATTGGCTCATTCTGTATGCACTTAAATGCTAATTCCTACTCAGTTCTGGCTCCACTGGCTCTATCCCAAAACCAAGCAAAGTGAAGCAGCCTGGCAGGAGGATGTCAGGAGCTTCCATGCTAAAAGACAACGGAGTTTGGAAACAGTTTTTGCTGTCCACTCGCAAGAAAGAGTGAACCATAAAAACTCATGGATCATAAAAATCTTAGAAACCTATGATAATTTGGGTAGCATCTTCCGCAAATTGTAGTTCTCATACCATCCTTTGGGGTAGGGGAAGGCAGGGGAGAGCAATTTTCTTACTTTCTCCCTAACAGTCCCTCCTCCAAGCAGAACAATGGGTTCTATTGGGTCTTTCTGATGGTCTCACCAAAATGACTTCCAGTCAGTGACCTTGATCATACCACTACCACACAATTCTTCTTCTCAGAAATACAAAAGTGTTGCCTGCATTTTGCCACCACCGATTAGACTCTTCCTTAGACAATGATGCATGCTGGAATTGGGCTACAGTTTTATCTTACTCCCTGGGATGCATTTTATGATGATTACTGGCTTCTCCTGTTCAAAGGTAAAGACCTACAACTTTTTCACTACTCCATTCCTTGTCCTAGTACAATTGGTAGATTTAGTAATTGGCTGAATGGCCATTCTCAAAGGGACATTTCTACTTGCAGTAAACCAGGTCTTTCTCTTTGCAGGTGACAAAAATATAAAAACAGTAATAAACATGTTGAATGTCAAATTATGATAATGAAAGTTCTTATCAGGTCAAAACAATTGGCTGATCTAACAAGATGAATTTTAATAAGGATTCATGTAAGGTTCCTCCCTTACCTCATCCCTCCAAAGGAAAAAAAAAAAAATACATCCAGTAAGTACAAAGGTGGATTAAAATATGGCTTAGCTATTGCTCATTTGAAAAAGAGTCAAGGGTCTTGGTCTGCAGTGAACTCAGTTACATTTAGTAGTGCAAAGTGGCTTCCAGGAAGGCTATGTCACTTTCGGTCTATATTACTAGCGTGGTGTTATCTAGCTTGAGGGAGGAAATGGTACTACTTCTCCCATGTGCATCAGTTTACAACCCATTGTCTGGCACTTGATTTGGGGCACCCCAATGTCGGAGATTTCAGAGGAGAAGACCTGTGCACACTATTAACTGAGGAATAAGTGTCTGAAGAAATGGGAGATGTTTAGCCTGATAACTAAAGAAAGATTCAGGGAGACATGATAACTCTTCAGATCTAAATAGTTCTGCATGACCCCATGGGTCCAAAACTCGTCAGCAGGAACCTCATATAGACAAATTTTTGCCACAACATCTAGTAATTTTGAAATGTCCAAAGCTACATTGGGCTGTCTCAGACGACTGTGAATGCTTTAACATTAGAGAACTTTAGACAAAGGCCACTGGCCACTTGCAGAGGGTGAAGCCACAGATGGGAGGTTAACTAGATGACCTCGAAGTCACTATGATCCTGCAAACTCTTCAATTCAGTGAAATTCAGGCAGTCTAAGCCTTAATCAAAATTATGAAGTAGGCCAAGTTGGTCACTGAAACCCTCAACCTACTCTCCTGGTATGATCTTCCTTCTGTTCCATGGCTTAAACTTCTCACCCCTCAGGTGTTCTGCATCCTCTGTGCTGCTGGCCCTCCACAGATATGCTCTAATAAGACCTTCTTATACTGAATTGAATATATTAATAAACGTTTGTGTTTGAAGCTTAACCTATGTATCTCTTATACCTCCTGGGCTCTGTCTCAGGTCCTCCAGGCTCCCTTTTCATTCCAGCCCTACCAATGCCTGCGAGTACAGCCTGACAGCACCTCTGTTCAGCTCAACCATGCATCTCTTGCTTTCTGCCCCTTTGCCTTCTCCACCACCACCTCCCACATTCCTCCAGAAACTTGCTCAGCTGTTCCGATTTGTAGGCCAACCTGGAAGTGAGAGGGAGCTAATACCCCATGGGGCACTCACCAATGGAAAACAGAAGTTGTTTGATAAATATCTTCCTCTTGCATCCCGTGAATGAATAATTCTGAGCTGAATTATAACTGGCTCCACAGATGTTCCCAGGTGGCCCAAACTCCAGCTGCCTACAGTGGTGAAAAATTTAATAACACACCTTTGGATTATTTTTCCTTCCTTCCCTGTCTTTTACTTTCATTCCTTGGGATCATTTACCAAAATAAACTACATGCAAGCTCTTGTCTTAGGTTTGACATATTGAGGAAACTTAGTGAGACAATTTATACTTATGAGAGATTTTACCCATTCCTTTTTTAAAAAACAGTTTCAGATATTAGTGAACACCTGTAGAAATTTTCACTGCAAATTTAGCTGTTTAATCTATCTGTTTATAAAACTAATCCAACTATATAGTCAACATTTATGGATACACTATTAGTAAGAACTCAGCATTGACCCCCTTCCCTTAGCTATGTTCCATTATGGGAAATAATGATAGGAAAAAATGATATAAATGCAACTATGAGCAATGGAGCACTTTTTTCTTGGCAGAATTTGAAAGCACATGACACAATCTCCCTTGGAAATTCTTGTAGCACAGGAAGGAAAGTTCATGAAAGAGCCAAGAAATAAAGCTGATTTGAGGCTGAAAAGACACTGATGTCATCAGGGAACCACATACTCTCTGAATTTTTAAAAACAAAAACAAAAAAAATCTATTTGTTTTTCTTAACAATTTTATATCATAAGCCCTGAGTAATTTGTGCAATTATAATATTCTACATCCTAAATGAGATTTCACAGCCCTTCATCCAACAGAAGCAAGCCTTGGAATAATTTTACTTTGAAGTCCCTAAATAACATAAAATTTAATTCATAGCATCACATTGTTACTGGGAGAATCGATAATTTTTTCAATAAATGAGTTTAACAAAAAAGATTTAATTTAATTTCCAAGTTTATGAGGGTAATTCTTGCTTGTTTCCTGCAACTATTACCATACTCATTTCAGGTTAACTGCATGAATAATATAATCTAAGATGTTTCTCATGATTGATCTATGTAATAAAAAAATTCCTGTATACTCCATTCCTTGGAAGAAATTAAAGAACTTGGCCAACATTAGTCAAAGTCCCATAATTTGTACCATGAAATGCTCAGAGCAGTGAGCTCTGGGTCCCTGTGAAGTCACACAGTTTGTACTAGACCCCAACTGTCAATAGTAGATGAAGATACGGAGAAGGCAGGATTCTTCATTAGAAGTTTTTCACCTCGCTGTTCGCTCCCTGCAGGTTTTCTCATCACCCGATGCTCTCAGGCTCTTCTGGGCTGCTCTGTTCTCTGGATTTTACCTGTTCTTGATGCCTCCTTCGCCTTCTTCCCTCTTCTCCACCCCACCTTCCAGCAGTACTCACCTGTGCTGTACACTGTCCCTTGTCAAATGCTACTGTGTGGGAGGACAATCTGTTTAAAGGCGCCAAAAGTCTTCCTTCCAACAGAGTTGCTAAGGAGAAATTAAGGAGAATGTTCATGATCCCAAGATCAGTGTTTTTGAAGGAGACCCTGCTCTTTGGCAAAAAAAAGAAAAAAGAAAAAAAGTGTGAGGATTTCCATGAAGTCTGTTTAGGACTGCTCTGGCTGAGTCTGTGGTATACTCAGTGCAAAATGCACTTAAATATATATATATTTTTTTTGCCAGATCTACTTCCTGTTTAAGAAGCTGTAAGAATGCAGCTTCCCTGGGGGAAATTGCAAAGCATGAGGTTATAGATAGCAGAGCTGACGTTTTCTGTCATTTACTTCTTGACATCACAGCCTGTGGCTGTAGAAGAAAAGTGGCTGCAATTTTCAAACACACATTTTCTCTCTCTCCTCTTTTTTTCCCCTCTGCTAAACATTAACCAAATCAAACAGAGCAGAAATAAGAGAGCAAGCTTCAGGTCTCAAATATTGGGAAGACAAACCTATTTGACTTATTTGAATGACTGTCCCATATTACCAAGAGCAAACAATCATTTCTCCTCCTGGCATTTTGGGATTGCATTGCCTTTCTGTTTCCTTTTGTAGAGATTTCCTGGTTGTGGGGATGCTTAAAACTGGTCCGTGGCCTTGGCAGTTTCCAACTCACTTTTATTATTATAAAAATATATAATCTAGTTTCAGATT
>NW_012155618.1:4713737-4717234 GCF_000956105.1 Propithecus coquereli | reverse complement strand
TGAGTAGTTGTCATTACTATGAATAAAGGCAGCCGGATTAACTCCTAAGGACCCAGGTTTTTTGTTTATTTGTTTGTTTAAAGCTAAAGGACTACATTTTCAACTGGATACCCTTTAAAGTCCTTTCAGGATATATTAGTAAAACACTTTGGTTCTGTAAGTCTTGGGTCTAGGACGTATTCCTGCTCTGTAGCTAATGTAATATTGTAAACTGCCAAATTTCTTTCCCTTCTTTTGGTTTAAATTGCCCCACTCTTTTAAAAAGCATATTCATGAACAATTGCAGATCATAGAAAAATATAAAAAATGATTAAAAGCTGAAAAATGATAGAGCCGAAATAATGATCTACCTCACTTTCAATAAAATACTAAATGAAGTACCAGCAAATGAAATTCAAGTAAATTTAAATGATCACGGACCTCCATCTAGTATATTTTACTCCAATTATGCAAGGTACTCTACTATTAGAATATCTTAAAATATAAAATGTGACACAAATGGGTCTAATATGAAGACTTATATGAAAATCTCAAGAGATGCTGAAAAATTATCTGATCATTTTCAACATAAATTTTTTTCTTTCGTGGGTTTTTCTTCCTTTTCTTTCATGTCAAAATGGGTAATGTGCCGATGTTATAACAAGGTTTGAGAGATGCGCATCTTACATATGAGCATGAAAACTAAATCGTCACGCTTATGAACCACAAAATGATCTCAACACAAATTTTTGAATGGGGAAAACATATTAGAAAACTAGAAATAATAAGTAATTCTTCAACATGATTTCTAAAAACATTTATCTTAGTAGTTACACATTAGAAGCATGTCTATCAAAATCAGAAACAAGAAAATTACATCCATCATTGCTGTTACTAAGTTAGGTAATGCTTTTCTAGAAGTTATGGCTAATTCAATAAGATAGGAAACAAAAACAAAAGTATAAGTGCCTTTCCATGGTAGCACTCACTACATTTGTAATTAAGTAATGAATTATATAGTCACTTGTCATCTCCCTTGTGAAAATACAAGCTCCATAAGAATAGGAACTAGATCTACATTATTATTTATTAAGGAATCTCAGTGCCCAGCAAAATACCTTTTACGAGAAAATATTAAATAGATATATATTGGATAAATGGAACAGAACCTCAAGGTATGGCTGAGTAAAGAGGTCAGCAAATCCTCTCCTCAAAAGCAATGATAAAGCAGACAAAAATGGCAACAACAACTATTCCCATGCTCTTGGAATCTACCAAAAGCACAGCACAATTTGAGAAGCAGTTATGCTTGAAAAACTGTAGAATTTTGAAGACCAGTGGGAGTCAGCCTAGGGTATTCTTTACTGGACTACTCCCATCCTCCCTCCAGCTTGGTTGACATGGATATTCTGCCAGAGCGGGACAAGCAAAACTAGTAGTTTTGCTGCATAGTCACACCAGGAACACTTGATTTGGAGAGGTGGGTCATGTTGGCAGTGGACCAGCAGAGATGGCCAATGACTATTCCAGCCTGAGGTTGTGGTTAGAACAAGTGTAGTATCAGCTGAGACTACACACATCCACAGCAGAGACCAGAGATGGCCCCAGCCCTCCACACACTCCTGGCCGACACTGAGGTTGCAAATGCACAGAAGGATGCAAAAGAGCCCAGAGGAAAGACAAATCTGAAGAAAACTTGAAAAAAGCATCCTGAGCTTTGAATGTGGTCCCCTTCTCACACAGAGATTGATCAACAGAGAGCAGAAACCTTACTAGCTCAAGTGTTTTGAGTCCAGCCTCTGCCCAGTCACTGACTGATCACTATGCTATACAGGAAGAAGGATGCCCCTTAGTAAGTCAGACTTAAAAACAACAGTAATTTTTTTTTAAAGGAGCAGAGATATAAGCAGCCATGGTGGAAACTGATTTCCCAGGTTCGGCCCAGGCAAGTTACTAAACAAACAAACAGACAAACAAAGCAACAACAGCAACAAAAAAAGTGTCAGGAAAGAAAATCATGGCTCAAAGTTGCTAAAATACATTATCAAAATGTATAGTTTTCAGTAAAATATTATGAGCTATACGAAGAAACAGGAAAAGAAAGCGGTCAATAAAAACTGCCTCTGAGTGTCTCAGTTATGTCCTCTGCCCTCCCCGGGCAGTTCTCTGGTTGATCCCTGCAAACTAGGCTTCCTTGATAGGCAGAGTTAGGCACATGTAGGGGACAAAGGGACAATGGAGAGAAGAGGCTTCCCATTCTCCTCTGCGTTGGGCTGTATCTCTGGCTACATGCCCTACAAGGTTCCAATCCCACTGGGAAGCCCTGGCTGATAGCACCGTATTTTCCTTTTGTCCCTCTAGCCCTGGAGATGGCAGGGCTGCCTGCTGTTGCTGTCTCTGGCAATGGTGGTGCTATTAATATTTCCCCAACATCCTGTCTGCCCTTAATCTCTTCTGCTTCCTTTGTAGCAATCTCCCCATATTAACTTCCTTCTTAAAAGTCAACCAGTCACCTATTGATGGACATTTGTGTTGCTTCCAGTTTTTCCTATGTAAAAAATGCTGTAAAGTATAGCCATGTGCATGTATGTTTTTATATATTTGCAAATGAATATTTGGGATAGATTCCTGGAATTGAGATTGTTGATTCAAAGGGTAAATGCATATGTCTGGACAACCAAAAGAAGTATTATTGTTTCAAGCCAAAGTATCTCCTTCAAATATTAACTTTTTCTTCAAAATAGAGTAATTAAAAGAGAGTTTTGAAAAGCTTTGAAATATGCAAGACTTAAGTGATTTTCTTTGGGGAAAAATATCCTCTTATATTTGTGCATATATGGTATAGGATGTATACAGAGCCCTTTGAAAGTGCCAAAGTAACTTCCATGAAAGATCACTTTCCACTAAATCTCCCCAACACCAGGTCTCAGTCTGAGCACACATGTGCAAAAAGTCCATTTTATCTCTGGCATTCAACCCCCACCCACTAGAAGAGGTGAGAAAAAAGTCAGAGGGCAAGAGAAGGCACATCTGCCCCCTAATCTGCCCAGACTAGCGGAGTAGCTCTGGTGCCCACTGCCACACAGCAGTCTAGGAGAGGCGGGTAGCTGGCCATTCTGGAGGCATGCAGGGAAGAGAAAAAGGAGAGCTATGCCCACACTACTGACTAGTCGTGTCTTTGAAAATGCCACCCCTAGATAATCTGGCCTGTCAAATCCCTTCCAACCTGACTATGCAGGTGCAGAAGAAGCTGCCTCCTCAGGAGGTGACGTGAAAGAGGATGGAGCAGCTTGCTCTGGAATCATCCTTAGTCGGGTGAGGAGGAGACCTGGGGAGAGAGCTAGAGACCATTTATTTACCTAAGAAAAGTCCCTTTTATTGTCTCCAGGGAGATACCCTGTAAAGTTTCATTCTTTACAGAAACACAGTCTGCGCCCATCACCCTCCCTTATCTTCATCTACAGCCAGATAAAGAGCTGCTCCCTCTGGAGGGGCAGCGGCAGTCCTGCATGGTCCCC
>NW_012155618.1:4712298-4713403 GCF_000956105.1 Propithecus coquereli | reverse complement strand
ATCTAGTTTCAGATTTTAAAATCTTTCAGAAAACCAGCTGCTTATTTTTCATTCATCTTGGAAGTACAGAAGAGACTCTCAGAAAGACCTAATCACCCCCTGTATGTTACAGCTGGAAAGACAGACACCCAGAAAAATTAAGTGACTTGCCCGAGCTTATGTAGCTGGATGTGGACCCTCAAGAGAACACACATTTTGTACAGGTCTTTGCAAATCTAATGGCATCTCCATGGAAACAGTCTGTCTTTCTTCTTGGTAAGACATCTTTGCAGAATTATTGCTTACATTTTAATGACTGTCCATCCATCATTGACAGTTGCTGAAGTTTGGACATTTTCCTCCTTTCAACCTTATCTTTAAACTATTTCTATGCCCCTATCAAATCTATTGTTTAGGTCCTTTATTGGGACATTGAATAGTAAGAATTGCCATTTAGATGTGTATGTGCCCTCTATGGCCCCATTCATTCTTTCATGCAATAAAGATTTAAAGAGAACTGAGCTGGGCATGGTGCCTCATGCCTGTGATCCCAGTACTTTGGGAGGCCAACACATGAGGGTCACTTGGGGCCAGGAGTTCAAGACCACCCTGGGGAACATAGCTAGATCCCATCTCTACAAAAAATTTTTAAAATTAGTTAGGCATGGTAGCACATACCTGTAGTCAGGAGACTAAGGTCAGATAATTGCTTGAGCCCAGGAGATTGAGGTTACAGTGAGCTATGATCATGCCACTGCATTCTAGCCTAGGTGGCAGAGCAAGACTCCATCTCTAAAAAATATGATATTAATAAAATAAAGAGAACTGTGTGTGCTGGGAGCTGCACCAGGAGGTAGGGACAGAGACCTGATAAAATCATCACCATAAAGTACTGCAGGCTACTGGGGATTATCTACACATAAGTAAATAATTTTAATTCAATGGGGCAAGTATTGTAATAGGGATATGCTTATTGGTGCCAGGGGAATCACAGCTTTCTTTCTAGTGAGACTTCTCTATCTTTCTTTTCTTGAGTAGTTGTCATTACTATGAATAAAGGCAGCCGGATTAACTCCTAAGGACCCAGGTTTTTTGTTTATTTGTTTGTTTAAAGCTAAAGGACTAC
>NW_012155618.1:4705654-4709228 GCF_000956105.1 Propithecus coquereli | reverse complement strand
TGGTCAGACAGCAGGGTCACCTCACCTCTCGAGGGCAGTGGGCAGGCCCAGCTGCCTCAGCTGCAGCTTCACGCCGTGGGGGAACTGCCCCAGGGGCCCCAGAGCCTGGCTCTCAGTGACAGTTGCTTTGTTACCAGCTTGGTGTAGTCCATTTTCATGTATTTCATGAACCACTCATTCACCTCCTCCTTTGTGTGGTTGGTGAAAAGGAGACCAACTTCACCCCTCAACTTCTTGTTGACCTGTAAGTTGTATTTGTATCAACAGATGGGCTCTGACCCAAGGCCAGCAATATCCCCTTGTTTTTTCCAAAGAACATCCAGCTGTGTTCCCAGGCATGCAGATGTCCGTCAGCTAGCTGTCCTCATGTTGGCCACAGGGAAGATGAAGAGATACTTGTAGGTGTCCACACATTTCCCAAGTTCTTCTATTCAGTTCCAAGCCTTTCTTTGCAGTTTTGGTTAAGGAAACTTTCTTGTTTCACTTGGATTTGGGCATCACACAGAAGACACGTGGGGCAGAGGCATCTTAGAGGCCATTTTTGACAGAATCAGCTATGCAGGGCATTGCATACACCTGGAGCTGTGTAATTAGAGCTAGTGTGCCCTTTGGTCCATATTGTATTATCTGATCTATTGAGTCCCTGAACCCCATTCAAGATGGAAAGTAGAATACTGAGGGAATTCTTACCTCATGTCAGAAGCTGGGTAAAGATAAGTCATGCCCCCTCTGATCCATTTTTTAAAACTTACGGAGCAATTCCAAAGAATTTGAGCTACTGAAGTCCCCGTGTTACTCATTCCGAGGGCATGTGCAGAAGCAGAAACAACTTCACAGGAAGTAGTGACACAAGTCAGAGGATGTCCCTGATTGTCCTCTGGTGTTCCCGCATGGGGACATGACCACAACCCCAGAGACCATGGTCTTCCCTATATTGCATTTGGGGTTGGCAAGAGGAAGAACAAAAGGTGGGGCAGGGGATATTTTGGCCTCTAGGGGTAAGATGTGGAAGCAGTTCTGGAGGCTTCTCCTGCCCATCTTCCTCTTTACGCCACCCTAAGGGCAAGTCCTGAATGAAGACTTACTCAGGAGGACTTTGGGATCATAATTCTAGTGAGGGGAGCTTTCGAGAGGCTTAAAAGGTCTGTGTATGGGAATATCTACTTATTGCAGTTCTTGTGCTCCACACTGTTAATCATTTTCTCACACTGCAGGACTCTAGCTACTTTCTTTAAGCACTTGGAGACATCATTCCATTAGCTTCTCTCTGCATTGGCAGCTTGCCAGTGCCTTCAGATGGATGGTTTTTGCATTCTAGCTGGCTTTTCTTGTTTTCTTGGCAAGAGCATTGGTTTATAGCAAGCCACTCACCATAGCTGCAAGTCAAAGCCTTCACTCTTAATTATGGAAAACTTATATGCTTTAATATCTAGTATTACAGGTCTCCGTACTAGAATTATTTTTCAAATTTTATAAGCTATTATTACCTGTTTATCTACATGAACTTTGAAATCTCAATGTCTTGTACCCCACCATGTTACTAATTTTATCAAATATATAATTTATTTGGAGACAAATTTTATGATCTTGAGTATTCTCTATCCAGAAACATGATACCTTTCTTTATTAAATTGTCTGTTTTTGTTTCTTTTGGAGCTTTATTTCAGTAGGTACTGAATATTTCAAATTAAGTTTAATTCTACATATTTAAATTGCTATTGCCAATGGGCTGTTTTTATAATTATACGTTCTGCATTGAATATGTACAAAATCTTTAATGTTACATATACCATCTTTAACTGGTCATCTTAGTAAAATTTTATTAGTTCATTTCCTTTGGTTGTCTAGTAAATTATTACAAGGAAAATCATAACTTTGCTGTGTCATTTTCGATAATTTTCCAACTTAATTCTTTTCCATGGTTTGTTGTTTTTTCTAAAACTTTCGGGAAAGTGTTAAACAATAGTGTTTACTGTGTTTATCATTCTTTTCTGCTTCTCTTTAATGGGAATCCTCTAGGATTTTATGATAGTGTGTGCATGTTTCCCATATTAAAAAACAAAAAAACAAAGCCATCATCCTATTTCTAAAAACAGTTCTGTCTGGAATTAATATTAAATTACAGATGACCCTTGAACAATGCTAGGGTTAGGTGTGCTAACCTCTGCAGTCGAAAAATTGTGTATAACTTTCAACTCCCTAAAATCTTAACTATTAATAGCCTACTATTAACTGGAAGCCTTACCAATAACATAAATAGTCACTTAACACATTTTGTATGTTATATATGTTGTGTCCTGTCTTCTTACAGTAAAGTAAGCTAAAGGAAAGATAATATTATTGAAAAATCATAAGAAAGCGAAAATATACTTACTAGTCATTAGGTGGAAGTGGATCATCATAAAGGTCTCCATCTTCATCGTCTTTATGTTGAGTAGCAGGAGGAGGAGGGGTTGGTCTTATTGTCTCAGGGGTGGCAGAGGAGGAAGGAAATCTGAACCTGTGTGGTTCAAACCCATGTTATTTCAACTGTATATGAATATTTATGCAACATCTGTTAAAAAAATAACTTTTCCACAGTGAGATATCACCTCACAACTGTTAGACTGGCTATTATTTTTTTTAAAAAATCCCAAAAGATAACAAGTGTTGGTGAGTATGCAGAGAAAAGGGAGCACTTGTACACTGTTGGTGAGAATGTAAATTGTTGCAGCCACTAAGAAAAACACTATGAAGTTTCCTCCAAAAATGAAAAATAGAACTATCATATGCTTCAGCAATTTCACTTCTGAATATATATTCAAAGGAATTGAAATTATAATCTCAAGGGTATATCTGCTCTTCCACTGTACTTTCATATTTATTCCAGCATTATTCACGATAGCCAAGATATGGTAGCAACTTAAATATCCGTCAACAAATAAATTGATAAAGAAAATGTGGTATATAAATATTTATACGATGGTGTTATGGTCTGAATATTTGTGTCCCCAAAATTCGTAGGTTGAAATCCTAACCCCCAAGGAGATAGTATTAGGAGGTGGGGTCTTTGGAAGGTGATCAAGTCGTGAGTGCAGAGCCCTCATGAATGGTATTAGTGCCTCTATAAAAGAGATCCCAGAGAGATCTCTCCCCGCTCCTGTGAGGTTATAGTGAAAAGATCGCCCTCACTGGACACCAAACCTGCCAACACCTTGATCTTGGACTTTCCTGACTCCAGAACTGTGAACAATAAATTCCAGTTGTGTATAAGCCACTTATTCTACAGTATTTTTTGTTACAGTAGTCCAAACAGACTAAGACAGTGGAATATTATTCTGCCTTAAAAAAGAAGGAAATCCTGTTATTTATGGCAATGTGAAAGAAGCTAGAGGACATTATGCTAAGTGAAATAAGCCAGACACAGAAAAACAAATACTCCGTGATACCACTTATATGAGGAATCTAAAATAGTCAAAGTTGTAGAAGCAGAGAGTAGAATGGTAGTTGCCAGGGGCTGGGAGGAGGTGGGAAATGAGGAAGTGTTAGTCAAAAGGTGCAAAATTTCAGTTGTATAAGATAAATATGCCCTAGA
>NW_012155618.1:4701921-4702804 GCF_000956105.1 Propithecus coquereli | reverse complement strand
AGATACATGTATATAGAGAAATATCTTTCCAGGTAGAGAGATGTTTTTTCTTAACAGAGTACACATTCTCTACAAACACATAAATATTCACAGAACTGATTGAGTGTTATGCCATGAAGAAAATCTCAGTAAATTCTAAAAGAGCAGAATGCTCTGACCACACTGGAACAATTAACAACAAAACAGCAGTACATTTATATAATACATGTGATATATATCTTGTCAGAGAAAGAAAATAAAATATTATCCCTTCGAAATTTTAAAAAGCTTAAAAAATTAATTCCTATATAAGTATAAATCCAAATTTAAATTACAAACTATTTGGAAGTAAGTAACAATGGTGTGAGGACATTACATGTCGAATTTATGGAATTGAGGGCAAAGTGTACAAAAAGAAAAAATTTTAGCCATAAATGCATCTCATCAGAGAATAAGAAAAATTAAAAATAAACAAATGAAGCACTCAACTCCAGAAGTCATAATCAAAAACCACAAAATAAAGCAAGTAAAATGAAATAATCAATGAAGACAAAAACAAATATTAACTAAGTAGAAAAAAACAGAAACAGGAAAGTTGATCAATAAAACAAAAGTTGGTTCTTCAAAACAATCAATAATACATTCAAACATTTGACAAATATAATCAACATCAAGGAAGAGGGAAAAAATACAAATTAACAACATGAACAATGAGAGAACATATAATTTCATATTTAAAGAGTATTAGCAAAAACAAAGTTATACTTTTTACCAATTAACTTAAAAACATGGATGAAAAGGATGTATGTCTAGTACACGATTCTCAAATTTGACTGTATCACAACCTCCTGGAGGGCTTATTAAAATCAGATTACCGGGCTCCACTCCCAGAATTTCTGGTTCA
>NW_012155618.1:4697390-4701141 GCF_000956105.1 Propithecus coquereli | reverse complement strand
TGAAGTAGATGTTATAGAGATAAAGTAAGAAAAAGGCTGAAAAATTTGGAGGTTGAATTTGTCTGTTTGGAACTCAATGGTGACCTTTGAGATGAGCTGCCATGGAGTGATGTTGGCCCAGAATCCAGTGAGCACAAGACTGACTACGGGTGTGGAGGGTGTTGAAAATGTGGCAGCAAATGCAAATGTTTCTTTCAAAGATCAAGACTGAAAGGGGAATAGGGAAATGGGGTGGCAGCTAGATTTCAAAAGAAAACCCTTCAAATTTTAAAACAATTTCTTCGCATTCAAGAACCACCATACACCATGGGAGAGAAGATGTCATTAGCTCACATGTGATGCAATTTGTTGTTTTGTTTGTTAATGAGACATCAGGCACTGCATTGTAAAGGCACAATCCACTACAAATTGCCTCTCTCTCATCCAAAGGAAAGAAAAATTGGCACCAAAACTCCAGCAAGTACATAAATGTAGAAGCTAAGAATTTCTGAGCTTTCCATTCAAATCAAAGATTTTTTTTTAAAGACTGAATGCAGCTCTTCATTCTCCATAATAACCACTTTCGCTTAGCTCTGTTCTACAATCCATAAAATGGGCCTGTCTGAATAGACAAATGGGGAAAAAAATCAAAGCGAACAAAACAGACTTTTGAAAGTTATATCTAAGAGTTTCAATTTAGCAAGTAATCTGGCTAGCAGACCAAGTACTGCCTTTTTCAACTTTCCACTAAAATGCCTATGAAGACACTGGGGCCAGGGGAGACAAAAATTTCATCAACTGGGATTGAAAAATCAATCTATCGCAAAGATCTGAAAGGGAGAGGTTTTGATGGGGCAGCCCACACAAGCTTTGTTATAAGAAATAGTACAAACCTCCTGGGCAACATTTAAAGAAGAAAAGGGAAAATGTGGCCTCCCTCCCCCACTACCTGTATCCTGACTGGAAAGTTCAAGGACAGTGTCAGAAAATTTAAGCTGCCTTATACCTTGAGAGCTGGGCTGATTTTTGAGGCATCTGTAATGCTTTGTCACAAAGGTGTGGGTACCCCCACACCTCTACCTCTTCCTAAACAGTATCTTTCTAAATGAATCCACTTAGGGTTCATAATTTCCTGAAAACAACAGGCTAAATGTATGTCAAGGACTAATTACAGTGAAGAAATCCAGGAAGGTATGTCCATAGAAGCAAATTGAAAATGTAAAAATCACTGATAAAAGTCCATGCTAAGGTTGTTGAAACACCAAATGATGTAGAGTTACAAGATTGTTCCCTAGTCCTTCAGAGACATACTAGATGGATTAATAATGCTAGAAGTTGACATCTTAAAATGCTCTGCAATTGTAGCTTTTAGAGAGCCCCTTGCTCCCCCAGGGATGCAAATTGAGCAGATAGCAATGGCAGCAGAGTGCCAGGATTCTGAAATGCCCCTGTCTTGCTAAAGCAGGGCTATAGGAAGAGCAGGGCTATAGGAAGAACTAGGCCTTATGAGGAAAGCTCTGTCATGTTGCATGTGCCATACTTAAGGGCTGTATAAAGAGGAGTTGTGGGAATGGGTGAGCGGAAAGCCTAAGATGGTGCTTTTTGCCTGTAGGAGAGGAGGCTGGCAGGAGTAAAAAGTGAATGGGCATCTTGAATGGAAAGCTACAAATCTGAAATTGAAAATATCTTTCTGTTGCAAAGAAGGCAGTTCTGGCAAAATACTGGGAACCACCCACAAAACTTGGTTTGTGTCCTTCCTACGTATCTGTGGTCACTACTGCTCCTAGAGACCTTGATGGATTGTTGCAGGGGCCTCGGTGATATTAATTTGTTGTACTGGTGGTGCTGATCTTGGAGAGCAAAGTAGCTCAGCAAACTTGGCTGTAAACCCAGCCAGGAGTTGGACTGAGTGGTGACCTGCAGCAGCGTGGGAGCAGCCCATTCCTGTAAGCAGGTGGAGGGAGGTGCTCTCTGCCTTGGTTCAGCGAATGTCCCCGATAGGGGATGGCCACTCTCTTTGTTGGGGCTGCTGGTGCTACAAGCAAAGCTGAACCTGGCTGATTACAGTCTTGGCTCTTTTCTTAAGTTAGCATTAGATTTTAATGGTGAATGCTGAATACTAAAACTTGGGACACACAGAAAGGCACAAAGAAACTGTGTCTTCAGGAGGTCCCACCATTTGCTCACGCCGGAGAGACCTGCTAGAACTGCTTTTGCACCTCCCATAGTATTGGCTCCCTAGTGTGACTGCTGTACAGTGCTAAGCAGACTTCAAGCCAAGAACTCCCCACTTGTTCCACAACCTGCTTTCACTTTCATCTCAAATCCTTCTAAATTAGGGTATATTAATGGTACTATTATAATATGCTCTACTTTCTCAAGTAGGAAACTTGTGGAATGGTCTGTGGTGTCTTTCATCAACTCAGCATGTCAGCACTGTAGGTGGTAGAAACTCCTTTAGTAGTTACTAATACTAAAGTAGGCCTTCCCCTTTCTCTTCTGGAAGCTTGATGGAGAGTAGAGAAAAGGAATTTAGGCAAAAAGAATGACACAAAGACATGGAGGTGTGAAAACCATGGTGTCCTGGGGAATGATGAGTCATTGGGTGTGGAGAGGCTATGGCGTTTACAGAGAATGGAACAAAGAGGAAGGAAATGAGAATCAAGGGACAGGCTGAAATCATGTTGTGAACAGACTTGAATGCCATGTGTGCTAGTTTCCTGTTACTGTTGTCACAAATTACCACAAACTTAGTGGCTTGAACATAGATTTATTATCTTACAATTCTGGAGTTCAGAAGTCCAAAATGGGTATTACAGGCTAAAACCAAGGTGTTGGCAGAGCTGCATTCCTTCTGGAGATTCCAGGGGAGATCTGTTTTCTTGGCTTTTCCAGCTTCTAGAGACTGTCTGGATTCTTTGATTCATAGCCCCTTCCTTCTTCTACAAAGTGCGTCCCTCCAGCCTCTGGCTCTGCCCACATCTCCTCTGACCCTTACCTCTTCCTCTGTCTTGTAAGAACCCCTATGATTACACTTAGCCTATCTGGATAATCCAGGATAATCTCCCCATCTCAAGATCCTTAATTTAAGCATCTCCACAAATTCCCTTTGCTATGTAAGGTAACATATTCATGGGTTCCATGGGTTAGGACATGAGCATCTTGAGGGGAGGGTGTCATTATAAAACCTATAACCCCATGCAAGAGAACTTGGACTGTACTATGTCAGCCAGAGATTAAAACCTTAGTGCTTTCCAGGGTCAGACAGGTGAAGAAGGTGTCTTAGTCCATTTTGTGTTGCTATAAAGGAATACCTGAGGCTGGGCAATTTATAAAGAAAAGAGGTTTATTTGGCTCATGACTCTAGATGACTGGAAAGTTCAAGACTGGGCATCTGCATCTGGTGAGGGAGGCCCTCAGGCTGCCTCCACCCAGGGTGAAAGGCGAAAGGGAGCTGCCTTGTGCAGAAAGCACATCGTTAGAGAGGAAGAAAGTGAGTGGGGGAAGGTGTCAGGCTTTTTTTTTAACAACCAACTCTCTAGGGAACCAAGGGAGTGAGAACTGACCCCCTTCCCCAGGACATTAATCTATTCCTGAGGGATCCACCCCCATGACCCAAACACCTCCTATTAAGGCCCACTCCAACACTGGAGATGAAATTTCAATGTGAGATTGGATGGGGACAAACAAACCATATCCAAACACTAGCAGAAGTAAATAAATGTAAATATTTAAATGTAAATATTAAATGTAAATAAACTGTAAATAAAAC
>NW_012155618.1:4689673-4695991 GCF_000956105.1 Propithecus coquereli | reverse complement strand
TGGTTAGACAAATCATGGTACATCAATATTACAGAATACTCCTTAGCAATAAAAACAAATGAACTAACGATAGACACACAACAACCTGAATGAATTGCCAGAGAATTATGCTGAGTGGGATGGGAAGAGGAGAGCCAGTCTCGAAAGCTTATGTACTCTGTTTTTATTTATTTATTTATTTATTTGTTTAAGACAGGATCTCGCTCTGTCACCCAGGCTACAGTGCAGTGCCATCATCGTAGCTCACTGCAACCACAATTCCTGGGCTCAAGCAATCTTCCTGCTTCAGCCTCCCAAGTAGCTGGGACTACAGGTGCACACCACCATGCCTGGCTATCCTGTCTCCATCTATAAAACATTCTTGAAATGACAAAATTATAGAAATGGGTAACAGATTAGTGGTTGCCAAAGTTAAGCAGAAGGCATGGCTCTTAAAGGATAACATGAGGGATGCTCGTGTTGATAAGAACGTTTTTTTCTATGTGGACTCTGTCAATGTCAATGTTCCGGTTATGATATTGTACCGTTTTACAAGATGTTACCATTAGGGAGAACTGGGTCAAAGGGTACATGGGATCTCTTTGTACTACTTCTTACAAGTGCATGTGAATCTGCTAGTACCACCAAATAAAAACCTTTAATTAAAAATACATAGTAAAATTAACAGTAAATGAGAGTGATGTAGAAAGCCACAGACATGATGGGGTCAGTATCAATAGAGAAAGAACGGATTCAAGAAATATTCAGAAGGAATAATCCACAGACTTAAAGTTGCATATGGCTTTGCAGCCTTTATGAAGGGATGAGCCCAGAAAGGAATGACATTTTGCACAGAAACAGATTCCTACCTAAGAGTGCAAAACCCTGGGAACTTGGGTATTTCACGTGCTGAAACTGAGGTAGGAAGGTCTAGGAAAACACTAGTTAGAGTTTAAAAAGAAACCAATTAAAAAAAGAAAGAAAGAAAATACACATCATCCTAGAATCTGGAGGAGAGAGTTCAAGGAATGTAAGAGTAGTTTCCCAGAGAAAAAAATCTTTCCCAGCTGGGAAATGCTGTATTTCATCCATCTAAGATGCTATCAAGTGGAAGATATATTTTTAGACACCATGAAGACAGAAACAAACAAAAACCCTGTCATGTAAACCAGGACACAGTGCTTTATTTCATAGAATTTTTACTTTACACATATTAAATGAGCTCTTTCAGACTTATTATTTACACAGATTTTTTATCATGCATTATTCATATATTTTTCTAATAATAACAGTAATATGTGCTTATTGTTAAAAAATAAACATTTGGAAAATACTGAAAAAATGATAGTGAAGAAAACTAAAATGGCTCATGCTTCTAGAGCAGGGTTTCTTAATCTCAGCAGTATTGACATTTGGGGATAGTTAATTGTTGGTTGTTCTGTGGGGCTGTCCTGCGCGCTGCAGGATGATGAGGGACATCGCCGGCCTCTACCCACTGGATGCCAGTAGCACCACACTTCACTCATGGCATCCAAAAAATGTCTCTAGACATTGTCAAATGTCCCCTGGGGGCCCAAATCATCCCAGATGAGAACCACCATTCTAGAATATAGAAGGTATCGTTGTTAACACTATGGTTATTTACTGCTACTCTTTATGCTTTTATGATGCAGTTTTTAAACTCTATGGTCAGTTCAGGCTCCTGCATATCTCTAACAGTACATCAGGAACATCTATATTCTTAGGGACTCAACATGGCTTATTGAACCACCCCCAGTGCTGGAAATTAAGGTTGTTCCCAATTTTACACCATTATAAACAATGCCATGATGCCCACCATGCACATAAGTCATTTTTTGCAACTCTAATGATTTTTCTAGGATAGGTATCTCATAATAGAATTAACAAACCAAGTAGCACTGAGATGTCTTTAAATAGCATAAGCAGAATTTGCAGGTAGAACACATGGCCTGGGAACATAGTGTCTAATATATGAATCATTGCCTCTCAAAACATGTTCCTGAAGACAAATGCATGCCTTGAGCTAAAATTTAAAAGAAAAAAAAAATCAGCCTTTGTCCAATTAATCAAAAATAACTAAACGGGTAGAATTTCTAAATTTTAACTTTCTATCTAATAAATATCTTTTAATCTTAGGAACCTGCCTCTGCTTGCTAATAATGAATCACTATCAAATGAACAATTAAGAAACCAGTATTCATGGGGGGGCATAGGAAATGTGTTCTCATTAAATAAATACACATACATTTTGTTGACTTTGACCTTAAATGTATCAAATCTATAGTATTCTGAAAAGAGCATCCTGACTTCTAGGTGCTCCTGACATTGGAACAATTGGAAATTACCCATATAAGTCTTTTAATTTGATATCCATTTCATTAAGGTCATGGTATATATTCACCTAAGCATGCCTACATCACAACAGAAAGAAACCAATATGGAAACCAGACCACAGGAAGGTCAGAACAAGACAAGGAGCTTCCTGCACTGGCTGAGGACAGAGTAGTCAAATGTAAATGCTACCATCATGTGATCATCATCAAATGCTGTCAATGGACAAGAATAAATGGCATTTCTGATACGCATTTTGCCTGGAATGCAATTTTGTGGTTTATAACCATATTTACTCTTTTTTTATAAAATGAGAGAATAGAATCCCTCATTGCATATAGTAAAGGTAAGTATTGTTTTTGAAATGTAGAAAGCGAGAGATGGGTGTGTCCATACAGGTTCTTCAAGAAGCAGACACCAAGATAGAATTAGACATGCAGGAGATTTATTGGTGGAAACAACTGTGAAGGATAAAGAGGGAGGAGAAGGCAGAAAGAGCCTTCAGACTGCGATGTGGTCTGTCACCTGAAAGGAGAGAGGATAGGAAGACAGATTGGGAGAGAGAGCCTCAGACTGCAGCACAACTCCGAGATGGTCTTGGCTAAGCTGACGGGAACCCCAGAGCAAATTTTGTCCTTTAAAGCAGTCTGATGTTGGGAAGGAATGGTCCAGCAAAAATTACCGTTAGCCCTGGGAGTGTGTGACCTTGACATCAAAGCTATGGCAAATCCTGAAGAGCAGCTTCGGAGCTTGTCCACCAACTACCCTTCTTGCAGCAGGTTCTCCTAAAGGGAGAACCTTGGCTGCCACATGCAGGTAAAGGGAGAAATCGTCTCCATATCTGAGATCCTTCCCTGTGGTATTTGCATGTACTGTAGGTAGGAGTACGTGCTCTAAAGAAAGACTCCTGAGGTTCAAATCCCAGCTCCAAGGCCAGGACTCAAACGAGGCAAGTGAAGTCCCCAGGGCACCAAATTCAAGGAGGCACTTATGCCCTGAGAGGCATTTGTATAACCTTGGGAGTGAGACTGTCCCTAAATACTGAGACCCAGGAACCTGACTCCAGGCCAGTCTTACTCAACAGGGTCATTTATAACACTAGCTATGTGATTTTGAGCCAGTTACTTAACCTCTTTCTTCATCTGTAAATGGGAATGAGAATAATAGACTCTACTCACAGGACCACAGTGACTATCAAATGAGTTAATGACCATGAACACTTAGGACAGTGCTTGCCGCACAATAATGACTAGATAAGGGTTGACTGATTATGCTATCATCAGTGTTACATTTATATTTAAAAGTCTGAGAGCCTCTGTCCAGCCTTTCCTTGCTGAACACTCCTTCCTTCAGCCACTTGCTGCTCATCTCCCTCAATATTTTGCCAAGTACCATTTGCCAGGTGTGTTTTCAACACAAAGAAAGCAGTGCGGGAAAAGCTAAAGGGATCCAGGATCCAGTCTCATCATGCCATGACCTTGACCAAGTCAGAATCATTTCATCTCTGGGAGAGATCGCCATGAGCAGCAACTGGTCCGAGGTCCTGCCCCAGTTCCACATTGTATTAATAGTAGTTTCATCGGAACTGAGCCCTTCTGCCGTCTTCTCTTCGTGTATTTCTCACCCTCCCCGTCTGACTCTTTGAAACCTCCTCGAGAATGCAATCACTCAGCTATTCACAGTGCTCTGGATCACAACAAGGACTGGTTTTGTGAGCAGCACCTCCCTTTCACACGTGGAGATGCTTCACTCATGGCTGTGAACACCTCCAAGCCGACTGGCATCGGGCCCCACCACGCACTCGCCCACAGCTTTGAAATGTGTCATCTTCGAAGTGCGGCCCAGGAGAAGCGCACAGGTGCAATTTCAATAGGGGCTTGTGGGGGACAATAGCTTCTGATTGGGATATGATCCCACCTGTGTCAGAAATCGGCTGCAGCATAATCAACAACTTTGTGTGAGATGACAGCACCGCTTCACAGTCACCTTACGTTCTGAAGGAATCAGTTCAATGTGGAGAAACTGAAATGTTCTGCTTGATTCTCAAGGATGGGCTGAAGTCAGAGTGAAAATCCGCTGTTCCAAACACAACCTGAGGAGGAAGTCGCTAGGACAGGGAACCTGGCCATCAATTCGAGCTGCCAGCCTATATTCAGTCCATGTCATGGAGTGCCTAGCATGGCCTTGGTTGTCACCCAACTCAGTGCAATGGTTCTGGTCATGATGGGCAATGCTGCTGCCACAAGTGGTTGCTGGTGTGATTTATTGAGCACCGACTAAATGCGAGGCATAGCGTTTTACGCACACATTATCTCATTGAACCATCATCAAAAGCCTATGAGATGGGTATGGATATCATTATATAAATGTAATTGCTGAGGTACAGAGAGGTTAGGTAATATACCCCAAATCACAAAATTATAAAGGAGAGAGTCAAGGTCTGTGTCCAGTTCTGTCTGGCTCCAGAATCACTACTCTGTTTTAAGGAGACGCCTTTGAACAGAATAAAACAAAAAAGTATGACATGGCTCTGTTCCGTATATTACAATATATAGCTGGAGAAAGTATCAGACATGCAAGGTATAAACAGGAGAGAAAAAGTCAGTTCTGAAAAGGGCAGAGAATAAATTCTACAGAAGTGAGAGAATATCAAAGTGAGGGTGCAATTTGTACAGGTAGGAGTAGTATAGAGAAGATGTCTTGTTGCTGACCATCTCGTTATCTAAGCGGGACTGGGAAGACTATAAGACCTGGGACCTGCAGCTAAACTCATCTCAAGAGGTGGTGGGCTCTAGGGACCAGACCTAACTGGGTGTTGTTAGCAGGCAGTGTGTTGGCTTTGGATAAATAAGTCTAGGCAGTGCCCATCCCAAGGAGGTGCAACCCAGTGAAGCAGATAGATATGGCAGCCTGGGAGAAGTTGATAGCAATGGGACATACCCTGGGCGGTGAACCACAGGGCTGTGGTGGAGAGTTGAGAAGCACTGCAGTGATGGAGTCCAGGGGTCTTGTGCCAGGCCCTGTCCTGAGCACTACATGCCTGACCTCATTTACACCTCACCACAACCCCTGTGATGTAGGTTACTATGTAACCCCACTTCACAGATGGGAAAATTGAAGCTCAGAGATAGGAACTAACTTGCCCTAGTTCACATAGCTAATAAGTGGTGAAATAAGGATTCAAACAAGACATCAAATGATCTAATTATTGTCAGATTTCTACTAAATCCTTGATTAAGAATTGTTTTGGCATCTATCTCAGGTGTTGGGAAGGTTTGGATCACCTCTGGACTCCAAACTAGACTCTCTCTAACCCCTAACAATCTGTTATCCCATCAAATAACATTTTGTGTGTCCTGATACATTTTATCTAATCTCTCCTAATGTATCTAAATTATGATCACTTCCAAACTCTTTACTCATCTCAACCATAATTCATTCAGTTCCTCATTCAACCAATACTGTTTCAGCTTTTTCCTACATTCTAGGCCTTACAGACTCAAAGATGAATAAGGTACAGAGGCAGAGAAATAGGAAAACATATAACTTTAGAATATTCTTATAAATACTGTGGTAGAAGCATTGAAAGACCTGTGTGCATATGTGGAGGGTGGGAGGTGGGCCCAACTGTTTCACTTAGGAGATGCAACTATTGAAATCTCAAGATTCACTCCTGGACCCTCCCATTTGCCTCCATCTCATTTCATTTCTGTTGCTTGTGCCCAACCTCTGCCTTCATCCTCCAAGTCTCACATTGACTTCAGCTCCACCCCAGTTCCCGGAATTCCTACTGATGCTCCTTTGATTAAACAATGTTCAAATTGACTAATAAGTATTTGGCTCCTGGGCCCTTTTGACATGACTTCATTCTTTTTTGAGCACTTCCTTCTTTCATGGCACACAAGGTGCTCCTGACTCGTCCTGTTTTCCATTTCCCAGCCCTGGAATCAATCCTTTCTCCAAGGAGCCGTTGGTTCTTTTATTGGA
>NW_012155618.1:4687916-4689623 GCF_000956105.1 Propithecus coquereli | reverse complement strand
TTTAAAAAAATCTCCAAACTTAACAGTAAAAAAGCAAACAATCCAATTAGAAAATAGGCAGAAAACATAAACAGACATTTCACTAAACAAAAACAAAAAAACAAAAAACAAAGCAAAAAACAGATAAATAAGCATATGAAAAGGTATTCTGCACTGTTCGCCATTAGGGAAATGCAAGTGATAACCACAGTGAGATACTACAATGGCTAAGATGAAAAATAGTAACACCACCAAATAAGTACTGGCAAGAATGTGGAGAAACTGGGTCAATGATACATTGCTGATGGTACAGAACATCTGGGAAACAGTTTGTAGTCTCTTTAAAAACTGAATATGCAATTACCATATGGCTCAGTAATTGTACTTCCAGGAATTTGGCCCAGGAAAATGAAAATTTATGTTCACACACAAAAAAACCTGTACACAATTGTTTACAGCAACTTCGTTCACAATAGCCAAAAATTAGAAACAACCCAGATAGCCTTCAAGGAATGGATGGTTAGACAAATCATGGTACATCAATATTACAGAATACTCCTTAGCAATAAAAACAAATGAACTAACGATAGACACACAACAACCTGAATGAATCGCCAGAGAATTATGCTGAGTGGGGTGGGGAGGGGAGAGCCAGTCTCGAAAGTTTATGTACTCTGTTTTTATTTATTTATTTATTTGTTTGTTTAAAACAGGATCTCGCTCTGTCACCCAGGCTAGAGTGCAGTGCCATCATTGTAGCTCACTGCAACCACAAATTCCTGGGCTCAAGCAATCTTCCTGCTTCAGCCTCCCAAGTAGCTGGGACTACAGGTGCACACCACCACGCCTGGCTACTCTGTCTCCATCTATAAAACATTCTTGAAATGACAAAATTATAGAAATGGGTAACAGATTAGTGGTTGTCAAAGTTAAGCAGAAGGCATGGCTCTTAAAGGATAACATGAGGGATGCTCATGTTGATAAGAACGTTTTTTTCTATGTGGACTCTGTCAATGTCAATGTCCCAGTTATGATATTGTACCGTTTTACAAGATGTTACCATTGGGGGGAACTGGGTCAAAGGGTACGTGGGATCTCTTTGTACTACTTCTTACAAGTGCATGTGAATCTGCTAGTACCACCAAATAAAAACCTTTAATTAAAAATACATAGTAAAATTAACAGTAAATGAGAGTGATGTAGAAAGCCACAGCCATGATGGGGTCAGTATCAATAGAGAAAGAACAGATTCAAGAAATATTCAGAAGGAATAATCCACAGACTTAAAGTTGCATATGGCTTTGCAGCCTTTATGAAGGGATGAGCCTAGAAAGGAATGACATTTTGCACAGAAACAGATTCCTACCTAAGAGTGCAAAACCCTGGGAACTTGGGTATTTCATGTGCTGAAACTGAGGTAGGAAGGTCTGGGAAAACACTAGTTAGAGTTTAAAAAGAAACCAATTAAAAAAAGAAAGAAAGAAAGAAAATACACATCATCCTAGAATCTGGAGGAGAGAGTTCAAGGAATGTAGGAGTAGTTTCCCAGAGAAAAAAATCTTTCCCAGCTGGGAAATGCTGTATTTCATCCATCTAAGATGCTATCAAGTGGAAGATATATTTTCAGACACCGTGAAGACAGAAACAAACAAAAACCCTGTCATGTAAACCAGGACACAGTGCTTTATTTCATAGAATTTTTACTTTACACATATTAAATGAGCTCTT
>NW_012155618.1:4604530-4668501 GCF_000956105.1 Propithecus coquereli | reverse complement strand
CACATACACATACATTTATTTCTTTGTCCATCTCTGTGGATATGTATTAAAAATCATAAGTTCCTACTTCCTGAGTTCAATATGTCCTATTCCAAACCACCACCATAGGGGTCCTTCTAGCCTTCCCTTTCTTTATGTAACTTAACGTTTTACTTGATATATTCATGCATATTTGAGGAGATTTTTCCAGAAGTTTGTATTACACTTATAATTAAGACAACAAAATAAAAATAAAGCAAAGGATATTATATTAACAAGTTCAGCACATATTGGTCACCTATGTTGGGCAAAGCAATAAAACAGATATAAATGGGAATGAGACATATATTCTGCCTTTAAGGAATTTTATAACACTGACAATATGTGATGAAACAGCAAGTCAATCTTGCCCCAGATAAGAAATTAAATAATAATATGACTAGATATGAAAATGACAGATATTTATGGTCTTAATTGCTAATATTCTCAAAGTGCTTTTGAGCTATTCTGATAAGGAGGTCTCAGGAGTTACCAATACTCTCAAGCTTTCTCTTTTATTGTTTAATTTTATTAGAGCAGCAAATTCTTTGTTATTGACTATGAAACTTAGCTGCTTTTGAACAGAGGAAAAGATGGTAAATAACTACTGAAAGCTCTTAGTTTAAATTCTCTGAGGTGTGGCAAGAGAGAACCCACTTTCTGATGCTGTGATGCTTTCTATAAACTGATCAGCAGCAGTAGCCATCGCTCCCTCTGGTGATCAATTTAACACTTGGTGAGACTCTATATCCTGTTAACCAATACAAATGGATGAGAGGAAGTTTATGTGCATGTACATAATTGAGACGATTCTCCTAACCAGTTCATACAACTTGCAATCGGAGTCAGGAGGAAAGCTTCCGGTAAGTTTGGGAGAGAGAGACTTTCTCTTTTATACAAGGGCCCGATTTAAAAGTCTTATATATAATCATTAGGAAACCTGCTCTGCCCTCAAATATCTCCTGAATGGCTGCTGGAAATCCCATTACTAGCAATTTTTCTCCTTTATGTGGTGCCCTTGTCTCTGTTAAATTCAAGAATTTGAGAGCTGCAGGCAGGAAGTTACAATCAATCCAGTTTGGGTCAATAAACATGTATTGAGTGCCTCCTGTAGACCAACACTGTGCTAGACTTAGGGTGTAATGCTGAGTAAAATGCATTCCTTGATTTAAGAACCAATGTAGCCTAAGTAATGATTTCCTAAAGCCAGCCCAAAGTAATGCAAAACATTGTGACTGAGGCCCTTATTAAATAAAAGTAAAGATCCTTAGGCTCCATCTCAGAGATTGAGACAATGGATCTGAGGTTCTGGGGAACTCACAGGATGGACCTGATATTTTGACTGGGCAGTGATGGGTAAGTGGAATTCATCTGGGAGAGACGGGTACTCCAGGTGGAGAGAAGAGCTTGGGTGAAGATGCTAAAGAGAAACCAGTTAAGAGAAGTAGACTAGGGTAGTGGAAGCGGAAATGGAATAAAGAGGATGGATTTCCATATATATTACAGTTACAATGATAGGATTTAGTGTTGGATTAGACATTTAAAGCAGTTGTCTCTGGGTGGTGAAATTGGAGTGGTGACCAGCAAGGGCTAGTGATTGCAGTGGGCATGACAATCACTTTTCTTTTCAAGGAAAGAAAAGACAAATGATTTTTGTTTCTACTTTCTTCTTTTATATTTTTCTACAGTGAACATTAATTACTTCAATAATTTTTTTAAAACTTAAAAACTAAAAAAAAATTCTTCCTGAATACACTAAAAGGGATAACTAGATTATATACAAGGCAGATCCTAGAGACTCTAGCTTCCAAATAAGAAAAGTTCTCAAAAGAAAAACAAAACAGATGAAGTAGGAGTAAGACCAGCACTGGCATGCATAAGGGGCTAGGAATTTCTGTATCTCTACATTTGGCTAGGGCAGTGCTTGTCAGATCTTTATTTCTCAGCATTAGAATTCTTTCTTCAAATAAAATCCACACAGTGGCCCCGTATATAGTAGAGATCAGAGGAGCACTGTCTGGGTGAAAGGCTAGGAGGCCCTGAGCCCCACCTGCTCCCCTTATACCTCAGGTTTTGCCCCACTTGCATCATCCCCTTGCCCAGGAACAAAGGGTAAGACACCTTTGAGAGTGAGATCAACAGTGGTTTTTCTTTTTCTGTTGTTTTCTCGTATTTAGGGATTTTAGCAGAGGCAGCTCTGTTTGATGCATGTGAAATGCTGGTGACAGACAAAACTGAGTGGAAGCCTGGTTTCCATCCTTGGTTGCTCACAGCCCTTATTGTGCACTGGCTAGAATAAATGTATTGTGAACACCATACAGCACTGATTAGAAAGATGCCTTAGATGGGAAAACAACCAAAAAGGTGGAAAAGCAAGAAAAAGAAGTCTTTTTCTCTTTCAAGAAAAGAAAAGACAAATGAGAGATGAGAACATGACTTGTAAGCAAAATACCTGCTCTAGGTTGGGTCTAAACTGTGACTCTCTGATCTCTGTTTGAATCCAGGTCATTGCTAAGGACACCTAAGCAAGTCTGAGGGATCAGGGCCAGTTCAGCAAAGGCAAATGGGCTGGCCCCATGCACACAGCAATCACTACTCCGTGCTGGTCACCACGTGGACAATGAAGGGATACAGTTTGCAGCCCAGCTCTAAAAGTTTAGGAATTAAGGCGGGGGAACCATGCCTTTTAGACTGGTTGGTCTGGGAATAGGTTTGATGAGGAGCAGGTTCCTTGGAAGGTAGCTGAGGAGGGCATTATTTTTCCACCTCACACTCCTCTCCCTCTCATCCTTATGGTTTCCATGGAGCTGTCCTGTTCTCACATGACCCTGCACTTCTGGCCACAGATGCACCAGGGCTGAGCATGGAGCCAAGTTGGACCAATTCTGACATCTCATACCCACATCCAGGGCATGATTTCTCTAAGGACGATTATCTAATCCATATTGGGCCCCTGAGTATCTCACCAAAGTTTCTGGATTTGAAATAAAGAACATCATTTAATCTTTTTCTGGTAACTAAAGAGGTAAGCATCAAAACTCTACCTCTTCCTTCAATAGGCGAAGGGATAAACAAACCCTGGTGCATCTGCACAATGAAATACTGCACAGCTATAAAAAGGAAGCCACTATTGATACACACATCAAATTGCATTAATTTCAAAGACACTATGTTGATGAAGAGAAGACAGTATCAAATGGTTACGCACTGTGTGAATTCTGTTTATATGACATTCTTGAAAAGAAAAACTACAGTTACGGAGGGAATATCCATGGTTGCCAGGACTTATGGGAGGACAATGCTACTATAAAGAGACAGGATGAGGCAGTTTTGGAGGCTACGAAACTGCTCTGTATCCTGATCATAGTGGTGGTTACACAAATCCATACATGTATTAACAGTCACATAAAATTCAGAAATGTCATACATTTTTCATAAAATTTATTAATTTTTTGAAAAGAAAAAAATCAATTCTATTGTATGATACTTTCCTAAATAAAAATGTCAGACTATTGTCTTATAAAACTCTCTCACTTGCAAAGAGAAAGTAGGGATGGCTGATCTACAAGATAAAGAAAATTAAAACTGCTGAGAAGTGAGAAGATACGAGAGATGAACCAGTGTCCCACTGGATCAGCCGGCTTTTTCATTAGCAATTTAGAATCCTAACTAATGTAGTAAGGAGCTGCTGCTTCAATTTTGCATTAGTTGTTCTAGAGCTGGAGGGTAGCTTTCCTCTTTACAAGCATAGTAGCGAATGGATAGTTGCTTTACAGATAAGGCCACCTCAGCATTTATAGGTTTCACCATATCGATGCTAAAACCCACATTCCAAACTTCTGACCCACTAAGTCCTAACCCTTGCCAAGAAGTCTCTTCCCCTGAGGTTGCCACATAAACCTGTGAATGCTCATTAAATCTAAGAAATTTAAGTGACATTTATTGTTATACACAATTTCGCCAACCTTATGGGATAGTTGCCACAAAGCATGCCAGGAAATGTCCCATGTTACTAGCCTGCTAGTGAGGTTTCCTTTCATGGTGGGGATGGGGATGAAGGAGGTCTAATGTAGAGAGACACCAGTCTTTCTTTTCTTTTTTAAAAATTTAATATTATTTTTGATTGACAAATCACAATTGTATACATTTATGGGGTGCAATGCGATGCTTTGATATATGTATACAATGTGAATGATTAAATTAAGCTAATTAACATATCTGTCACCTCACTTACCTATCTTTTTTATGGTGAGTCATTTGAAATTTACCCTTAGTTATTTTGAAATATACTCATACAATACATTATTATTGACTATAGTCACCCTGCTGTACAATAGATCTCAAAACCTAATCATCCATCTATTGGAAACTTTGTACCCTTTACTCAACAACTCCCCATTCCCTCCCTCTACACCCCTCACCTCCAGTCTCTAGTAGTCATCATTCTACTTCCTACTTCTATGACTTCAACCTCTTTAGATTCCACAGATAAGTGAGGTCATGTGGTATTTGTCTTCCTGTGCCCAGCCTACTTCACTTTGCATTCTGAGTCATCCATATTATACAATAACAGGACTCTCCCCTTTTTAAGGCTGAGTAGTATTTCATTCACATTTTTTTCATCCATTCACCCGTTGGACACTCAGGTTGTTTGGCTGTTGTGAATAATTCACATCATTGTGAATAATGTTGCAATGAACATAAGAGTGCTGATATCCCTTTGCCATTGATTTCAGTTCCTTTGGATATATGCTCAGAAATGGGATTACTGGATCATATGATAGTTCTACCTTTAGTTTTTTGAGGAGCCTCCATATTGTTTTCCATAATAGCTGTACTAATTTACATTCCCACCAACGTTATGCAAGAGTTTCGTTTTCTTTGCTTCCTTGCCAACACTTATCTCTTGTCTTTTTTTTTTATAAAAGCCATTCTAACAAGTATGAGGTGATATCTCATTGTGATTTTAATTTTCATTGTCTTAATAATCAGTAAGGATAAGCATTTTTTCCCCAGAAGTGACAAATATCTGGTATCCAATAAGCTTATTTGACTTCTTATGGAGATTTATTCTATCTCATCCCCAATTCCACTAGGACCAAATGCTGCAAACATCTCATTTATTCAGGACTGCATTTTCCCCACTAGTACAAGAGCTAAAAGAGGGGACTTTGCTAAGGGCATTCATTCATATCTTTATTAATTTATACACCAACAATTAATAAATTTTCACTTCCTTAAGTGTTAGGAAACCAAGATGGGTGAAACAGTGGCCAAGGAGATACAGCCACATAAGAGAAACAGACTTTCCAATAAATACTTACACACCGGAGGCACCGAGCAAGGAATAAAAGACAGAGGTGGTATGCGGCGGCTGCTTGGAGAAAGTGACATGTGGGTTTCAAAGCGTGGGAAGGAGTTTACCAAGGCTTTAAGCATGGAAGAGCTGTCTAGACTGAGGAGACACACACAATGCAAGGAGATATTGAACTTTGCAGTGGATTTGGGGGATTCAAAGGGTCTCATACTGTGCAGAGGGGATGAAGAGGCATGTAGGAGCAAGGTTAAGAACTTGGCCTTTGTCCTGAAGTGGATGAGCAACTGAGTGCAGTGAGAGAATTAAGTAGCAATAAGGGTCAAGTTGAGAAGACAAATTTGGAAGTGAAAATTGATAGTACATGGTGACTAATTGGGTGTGGGGTTGAAAGAAGAAAGAGACCAGGATGCCACTCACATTTGTGATTTGGAACCACAGGTGCATGGTGGGATACTGGCGTCAAGAAACAAGAGAGAAGATAGAAGGAGGAAAATGGAGTCTGGTGGGGATGAGAAATATTGAATTCAGGAGGGAAGCTGGTTTTTCTCCTCTATTGAAAAGACAAAACAGAGCAGCGGGAAGAGCTGTCACTGGAATAGGAGTTTTATTTTGTCAACAGAGCAATGCCCTGTATATCTTGTTTTATCTCTTCCAGTGTGTGCAGAAGAAACAAAGAAAGATCCGAGAGGCAGGAGGAGGAAGCTGGGGAAATTTTAGCAGACTGAGAAATAAAGCCTTCTGGTCTGAAGCACTTGTGGCCAGCCAGTCTGAGAGAGAAAGGAAGCCACTTTGACGAAGAGCTCACAAGGTTGAGGGGAAACTGTTGAAAGAGGGAGATGATGCCATGCTCAAAGGATGATTTAAAAATTCAGCAACCTAATCACCATCTGTGGATAACATGAGGTTTGGGAAAAGTTCAAAACATTTTAGAAACAGTGAGAAAGGCAAAGTTCCTTTTGACTATGAAATCTGCCCTTGGTCACCAAGACTTGCTGTAACATTAAGATCACCATTTTAATATGGAATTATATTTTTTATTTGAAAAATGAGAAGGATAGGCTCATGCATGCTTTACTGCTCCTGGAATAAGCAAAAAGACAAGAAAAACAATTCTGATAGACTGAAAGGTAAGCAAGTTTTTTATTTTATTTTATTTTTTTATTTCAGAATATTATGGGGATACGAATGTTTTGGTTACATATATTGCCTTTGCACCACCCAAATCAGAGCTACAAGCGTGCCCATCCACCAGACAGTGTGCACCATGCCCATGAGGTGTGAATTCACCCATCCCTTCCTCCCCTCTCCCACCTGCCTGACACCCGATGAATGTTATTTCCCATATGTGTACATAAGTGTTATCGATTAGTACCAATTTAATGGTGAATACATGTGGTGTTTGCTTTTCCATTTTTGTGATACTTCACTTAGAAGGTGTTCCAGCTCCATCCAGGATAAGATCATACAAGAGGTAGTTCACCATATTTTTATGGCTGAGTAGTACTCCATGCTATATGTATATCACACTTTATTAATCCACTCATGTATAGATGGGCACTTGGGTGTTTCCACAGCTTTGCAACTGTGAATTGTGCTGCTATAAACATTCGAGTGCAGATGTCTTTTTTATAGAATGTCTTTTTTCCTTTGGGTAAATATCCAGTAGTGAGATTGCTGGATCAAATGGTAGTGCTACTTTTAGTTCTCTGAGGTATCTCCATACTGCTTTCTGTAGAGGTTGAACTATAAATAGATTCAAGTTATCAGCCCTTCGTTGGATGTATAGCACACAAATATTTTCTCCTACTCTGTAGGTTGTCTATTAGCTCTAATGATAGTTTCCTTGGCTGTGCAGAAGCTTTATAATTTTATCAGGTCTCATTTATTTTTTTTTTTGTTTTTGCTGTGATTGCTTTTGGGGTTGCGTTTTCTTCATAAATTCTTTCCTTTAAAGGTTGATTTTGCAAAAACAGAATTTAGGATTTAAAAGTAAATGTCACTATATTTATATTCATAAGATTTACATCATAGTAGAAGTTCTCTTAAGTGGTTTCAACTAACCAGCAGATAAACCAATATTGTTTGTCTTCTCTGTGAACATCCTGACCCATGCTCAGGCTAGGCTATGCGGTTACTCTGTAGAATGCCCTGACATTTGCACCCACCAGCTGAGTTACATACTTACCAAGAATACTGGTTCCTTATCCAACTCTGCTTGTTATTTTATATGCACTCCAATTAAATAGTCCACAATCTAATAAGAGGTGATTACAAAAAGAAAGAGTTGAATACTTTAGAAAGATTCAGTAAAGAAAAATTTCTTTTTAAAATGAACTAGGGAGAGTGAGGCAATTATAAATGACCAAAAGGAAAAGTAAACATCTAGAGGGAATATATATTCAGAGTTTTTTCCAAATGACTTTTGGTTCTTATTCTACTTTATAGAAACAGAAACTGGAAATCACAGATGATGCCTTCTGAGTGTGACTTAAGCAATAAAGACCATGTAGAACTCTAGCCACGGAATGTAAGTTTTAAAAGCCAAAGATTGTCATGTGAATATCTTTATGCTTTAAATTAACAGAAAACGTTTTATCATTTTACACAAAAATATGCCCTTTTTGTCCTTCATCTTAACCAACATTTTGATTACCTGTCTACCTTCTGGTCCCTGTGACAACAGAGAAGACAGCATCTGCTCAAATATTTTGCCAATCCACTCATATAGCTTCAACCATCATTAAAACACTAATGTCTTTGAAATCTGTATCTCTGGGACAGATTGCTATCCTGGTTTAAGACCAGCTGCTAATTGGATACTTCCAATTGGATGTACCGCAAAATATCTAAACTCAGCATCCAAAATCATATGCAACCCCACCCCCAACCTCAAGCCTGCATCCCCTTCTGCATTTCTCATCTCTATGGGCCCAGTGCAGCCCACACGTAGGCTTCATCCCTGATTTCTTCTCTACCCACCACCCCACAACATCGAGCCAATTCCTGAGGGATATGCACTTGTGAGAGAGAGAGGGTGTGGACTCTTATCTCTTAAGAACCCTTCACATCTATGTAGTCCTCTCTAGCCACACTGCCACTCTCTTACCTCTTGTGGATGACTGCAATAACCTCCTAATTGATCCTTCTGCTTCAAGCTTCTTCCAGTTCAAATATTCTCCTTACCACAAAGTGACCTTTCTAAAATGTAAGTGTGATCGACTGCATCCCTTGATGAGCTTCTTAATTGAAATTCTATGGTTTCCCTTTGTTTTTATAATAAAGTGCAAACTCCTTAACATGGTTTCCAAGGCTCTTGCAGGGTCTCCTCTCTAATTATGGCTCCAGCCTCCGATATTACCACTTCCTTTTACACTCGAAACTCCAGCTAGAATAAGCTTCTTTCCCTTCTGGGAACACACGAAGCTCACTCTTGCCTCCTGGACTTTGGGTACACTCTTCCTTCTTCTTGGTATGCTCCCCTGCCCTTCCCACTCCACACCTCCCCCCGCCCCCGAAAAATGTACTTCTCCTGGATTACTCCCACTCATCCTATAATTCTCAGCACAGGCAGTGCTTCCGCAAAAGACCTTCAGGGCTCCCCATCCCATCAGGCTGGTTTAAATGCCCTTCTAAGAGTTCCCCAAACACCCTACACCTTCCCTTCTGTGGCATTTGTCATTCTGTGTTGTTGATTATCTGCTTATAAGGGCCCTGGCTATGTCTTGTTCACTGACATATCCCCAATGCCTGACAGGGAGTAGTTTCTTAATTAAGGTATGTTGAATGAGTGATTGAAACAAGGGTCCTTGCAAGTAGCTCCGGTCTAACAGTGGGACCTCCTTTTCCGAAGGACAATCTCCCTTACCTCCCCTGGAAGCTTTGCCTTCTTTTGGGCTCTTAGTACTAAGTACTCTAGTATTTAGTACTCTAATACTGAGACTCTATGCCCAAGGTTTGCAGAGGTAGCATACCCTAGAATTTCTTCTTAGGAACTACCCTTTCCTCCAACATAAAATGATAGGTCTCAGTATCTTCTCTTGACGTGTAATCAGGTCAGCCATGAGCAAACTTTGTTTTCATTTTACAGTCCTATAATACAGAGTATAGGATTTTATCTTATCCAAGGGATTGTATTTCCTGTGAGAGGAAGTAAAACATTCTTGCATTGATTTATTTAGCCTGTGCTAAGCACCTACTGTGTGTAGTCACTGGGCCACAGTCAGAGAGGTTCGTGGTAAACACTAGACTTACTCCTGAGGGTTAGGCATGGCATACTGAGGAGAGTCTGAATAGCGTTTTGCCAGGCCAGGAACTCAACCCTATCATTCTGAAGATTTGCTGTAAAGAGAACTAATCAGCTGATGTTGACACCAGGGATAAAGCAGCAGAGGTGGGCTAGTTTTCTCTGACCAGACTCTAGTCCAGGCCCTCACCACTTGTTCCAATAGCTTACTAAGTTATCTCACAAGGTGGTTTAAACTTGAGGGTTTTTTTAAATTCATGCCAAATTTTAAAAGTACACATTTATTTGAAAAAATAAAAAAAAGCATTCACACATGGCAACCTGCTGGCTGAGTAAAATTTTGGTTGCTTCCTTTGAATGGGTCAAATTCTCTTCTGTTGCCACTCAGCTGTTTCAGTCACTTACAGATCTGCCTGTGCCGTGTAGGTTTTCAAGATTATGACCCTTTGTGTCAGGATAAAGTCTAGACTCAGCATAAAAGACCTATTCAACCTGTACCCAGCTCACCTCACCAGCATTATTTCATCTACCTTCCAGTATTTTACCTACTCTGAGTTAATGGAAAATGGTCACAATATATCCTGCTTGTTCCTGTCTCTCAACCCATGATCATGCTGTTCCACTGCCTGACCGACACCTATTTATTAAGGATGAAAAAAAGAGTGAGTTGTGGAGGAAGAAAAATAAGCTATAGAAAGGTAAGCAAGGCTAACAGAATTTCTCCACAGACAAGACATTAGAAAGACAAATCTATGTTAGGAAGCCAGATAAATTAGCTCCTGTCTGTGCTGAACCCATGCACAGCCTGAATCTACCACGGAGTTGGCTTTAGAATAAACTTCTTCATTAGTGGACCAAGTTAAGGGAACTGTGGCCCTGCCTGCTGGCTCTGCATCAGTTTTTCACATCGCTGCAATGAAAAAGCTGACAACAGCCTGGTGTTGTGTTGGTCATTACCGTGATGGGTCATGGCAACAGTTAGCCAACTGCTTTGGCCAAAAGGAAAAAGGAAAGCAGAGAAGGAGCAGAGATTTGGTTGGCGACAACTCATCTAAGGGCAAGACCAACTGTATTATAAAGCTGTTTTTTTCCCCAAGACATAAATTATTTTCCTTTTTCAATATAGGATGTAAGAACTAGTTTTCTTCATTCCAAGTATGGGCAGCAGTTGTGTGTCTGCCCAGTAGAGGGAGGTCTCTCACCTACTTACAAAGACGATATTCAATACATAGTAATGCTCAGATTTACAGGGGAAAAGATGAGAATAAGAACTTGAAAATGGTTTGATATAAAATCATGCTAACCAGGGTTATTGGTGGCTTGAAGTCTATTCAAGATAACAGACAGAAAAGGAGAGTAGAGCACAACAATTAAATTTTTGGAGATTCTTACAAAGTTCTCTTTGGTCCAGACAGCCTGGATTACAGAAAGATATTAACACACAGTCCAGTGTGAGGGTGTCTAACGAAGGACCCAGGGTCTCCATCCTAAAAAGTTCAAGCAGGTGAGATATAAAGGATTTCTACCTTCAGCAACGGTGGTAGTTAGTCATATAATTTTGCTATAGAATATGTCCCATGAATAAACACTTGAAGTGATAACATCTTGACTAGAACTCGGAATTTTGAACATAACACAAACTGCAGAACATCACATCCAGTATGAAGATGGGACTCAAGCAAAGGGAGGCTCTTTCTACTCCAGTCATGACGTCTTTAACTCCTGATAATTAAGCTGACTTCGGGGGGTTCCAAACCGGGGTTTAGAATAAAAATGGGCTGGTGGCTTTCCTAGACCTTTCCCCTAAAGGTTTTAATCCTGATTTCAACCTTCTAGGTCTTGCTTCTCTGATGGTGAATGAAGGTGAGCTAAGCAATGGTTAAGCTCAAGGAAACCACATCCCTAGATTAGCAGGTGGATCACTGCTTCCTAAAGTGGGGCAGAGCTTCTCTAAGCCAAGTAATACTGGAGGCTTAATGGTCTCTTCAAGGTCTTATTTTAAAAGTGTTTGAAGACCTAATCAAAAATCGTATAGGGTCTAAAACATGAAAAGAAAAATACAAAACAAAAGTAGTAGTATGGGCAAACACCTATGTGGTACTAGTACTTTCTATACCCCACTGTATTCTGAGAGCTTCTCTCATACTGGCTTGTTGGCTTTTCAGCATCCCTCTGGTACTGTTGTTTTCGTCTCTATGTTACAGTTGGGGAAACTGAGGCACATAGTAGTTATCTTGCTAGTAAATGGTAGGGTCAGGATTTGAACCCTAGCGTCTGGTTTCTGAGTCCTTGATTCTGGATCTCTAAGTCAGGATACCTCTCTAAATAGTGTATCTTTAACTTAAATATTTACAAAATGTAACATTCTGTCAACTAGAAAACTGCACTCCAACTCTTACAGTTATACACATATTGCATTTATTAGAGATGTAGAGCATTTTATAAAATTTGACATAGTGAAGTAGGAGGAGCTAAGGATTACAAAGGTTTTGAAGCAGCTCTGACCCCAGATCCTCAGAGCCCCAGGAGCCTTGTTGGAGAACTTGAGAAGAAGGTACCAGAAAGTCACAGGAGAGAACTCACTGCTCACATGCAGGGCCTTTGTGAAAGCACCATCTCTTGCTCCGCGGCCCAATAATACCCTTGCTGACCACCATAGACTAAGGGCTGGCAAACTACTTCTGCAAAGGTCCATACAGTCAATATTTTAGGCTTTGCAAGCCATTTGGGCTCTATTGCAACTATTCAACTCTGCATTGTCTTGCTAGAGCATCCACAGCTAATACATAAATGAATAGACATGGCTGTGTTCCACTAAAACTTTATTTATAAACACTGAAATCTGAATTTCATATAATTTTCATGTGTTAGAAAATTTCTTCTTCTTTTGATTTGTTTCAGTCATTTAAAGTTATGAAACCATTTTCAGCTCATGAGCCATGGAAAGACAGGCAGGCAGGATTTGTCCCCGGGGCTGTGGTGTGCCTAGCTCTGTCCTCCTTGGACATCAGGAAGGTTGAGGTGACCGATTAGGTAGGGAGAAGCCTGAAGGCCATCGCCCAAAGGCCATAAAATCTAATATTGCTCCTAGGATAACCATTTTGGTAAGCTAAACTAATACTGTGGTCCCCAACCCTGAAAGTACAGCAGAATTATCCAGGGTACTTGTTAGAAACACAAATTTTAAGGCTCCACCTCCAGAAATTCCGATTCAGTCATATGGTTGGGCAAGGAGTCTGTTATTCTAAAAGCAACCCATTGATTTAGACAAGAGGTCTTCAAAATGTGGTTTGCACTCCAAGGAAGTATAAATGTATCCATTAGGGTATGAGAAGAAAATAATAGTAGAACTGCTTTCTATATAATTTATATTCAAACAAGAAAGCAGGAAGAAAATGAAGCTTTATAAATATTTACCATGTTAATTGAATGGCTCCCTCACTGAGTCTGTGTCGGTGATCATGGATCACAAAGAATATGTGATATTTCCTGAGAAAAAAGTGGAAATGCTATCACGTGAAGGAACTGACAGAGGTACCTTCACTTCTATGTTTACTCTCAGTGTGCTGCCTAAAGAAAAGGCCAGTAACAAGAATGGCTGAAACACTTTTGAAGGAAATAGGAGATTTATCTACCAGATCTCAAAACTCATAAAGGTATATTAATTAAGATTGTGGCCAGGCATAGTAGCTTACACCTGTAATCCCAGATACTGGAGAGGCTGAGGCAGGAGGATCTCTTGAGACCAGGAGTTCGAGAACAGCCTGAGCAATATAGCAAGATCCCCATCTCTACAAAAAATTTAAAATTAGCCAGGCATGGTGGTGCATGCTGTAGTTCCAGCTACTGGGGAGGCAGAGGCAGGAGGATTTCTTGAGCCCAGGAATTCGAGGCTGTCGTGAGCAATGATCACGCTTCAGCTTGGGCAACAAAGCAAGACCCCATTTAAAAAAAAAAAAAAAGATTATGTTAATGATACAGGAATAGACAAATAGGTCCATGGACTGAAATAAAAGTATAAGATACACCAAATAAGTTACAGAGATGGCCCTTCAGAGTAGTGGGAGGAAGGATGGACTATTCAATAAATGATATCAGGGCAACTGATTAAAGAAGAAACAAAATTAGATCCCAACTCACTTCATCAATAAAAATCAATTCTGGGCTGAGTAAAATATGAAGAACAAAATTTTTAATCTTTTAGAAGGAAATAGAAGAAGATCTCCTTTTGGTTTGGGGGTAAGGCAGGATTTCTTAAGACACAAGAAAATATGAACCATAAGAAGAAGGACTGACAAATCTGACTCCTCCGAAGCACAAGCTTAGGTTCAACAAGAAACACCACAAACGGAATTAAAATTCAAGCCACTCACCGGGAGATTTACAAAGCATGTAACTGATATAGGGCTGTATCTAGAAATTGTAATAAAGTACCACAAGTCAGTAAGAACAAAACAACCCAGCGGGAGAAAAAAAGGGCAAAGGATATGAGTGGAAATTCCCAGAAGATTTATTGGCCCTGGGAGGCCAATAAATGCATGAAAAGATGCTCAGTATCACTAGCAATGAGGGAAATGCAATTTAAAATGACAAGGTACCATGTCACATACCAGATTGTGACGAGATTGAAACAGTGGAAAATATCATGTGTTGGCGAGGATGGAGAGAAAGGGGGAGCTCTTCTATGCAGATACTGAGAGCGTGAGCTGATTCCGTTATTTTATAGAGAAAATTTAGCAATATTTGGAAAAGTTGAATAGGCACGAACCTACAACCCCAAATTCAACTTCTAGAAATATATCCTAGAGAAATTTTCATACATGTCCCAAAAGAAGATCTATAGGAAAATTTTCATGGCAGCATTGTTTGTAACAGCAAAAAATTGGATAAACATAAACATGAATGAATAGGAGAATGGATAACTAAGCTGTAGTCTATTAGAAAGGACTTTGTTTAAAGTGAATGAATTAGAGCGACATGTGTCAGTAGGGATAAATATCTAAAAACATGTTAGTGAGGAAAGGCAAATTGCAGAATAACATACAGTTTTACAACAGGGAGAACGATGCCAGACATTATTTATGGACTTGCGCATACGTGGTAAAGCATAAAAACATGTGAAAGAATGATAAATTCAGGACTGATCATTTGGGTGGTGATTCTCTGGTGAGAGAAGGAGGCATGGGAAAGGAGGAGGAGATACAGATATAAGGAGTCCTACTTGTATCTGTTAGTCCCTAATAGGGACGGGTGTTAATTTGTTATATAATTCTGTGTACTTTTCAGTATGAGTAAAATGTGTTGTAATAAAGAGAATTTAAAAGGATAGAGTTAGATATAAGGTTGCAAACCCTCAAATACCAGAATGTCCAAAGCTTCTGTAGCGGATGGGGGAGGAGAAAGTTTCAGACAGATTTTGTCACTAATTGACAGATTCAACGGATAGGGAGCTGCCATGAGGTAACCGATGCTGACAGTGGGATCAGCATACTCTGGTTTGCCCCAGACAATCCCAGTTTATGCATGTTGCCTGGCATCATTATTAATAGTTCCCCTTTTACTTTCAAAAGTGCCCTAGTTTGGAAGATTGATGATATGGTCTCCCTAATAATAACGCACCCTCAGTCCCTGCACACAAGAGGCAGGCTGCGGATACCCGAGGCAGGGGGTTGTCTTCTAAGGCCAGAGCGCTCATTAGATGAAGAGCTAGACATGGGAGAAATTCAGAAGAATAGGAATGGTAGTCAGTCTCCAACTGGTCTTTTATCTGAAAACTGAAGACATCAGGCTTCTCACCTTTTCTTTAGAGCCATGTCCGTTTAGAACACAGGTCTGTGGTCTTTTAATCTCCTCAGAGACACAGCTGATGGAGTAAAAAGGTCTATACAGTTAAGCTCACAGACCTGGCTTTGGATAAAAGTCACCTTGAGAACTTTGAATAACAGAGATTCTTGGGTTCCAACACCAGATGACTGATTTGAAATCTGTAGAGTTGTGGCCACAGAATCCATTTTTTTTAACCTCTCCAAATTAGTCTGGTGCACAGATACAGGGAATTCTGTCATAAATACCAGAGCTCTAATAGTTGTACTGTTTTAAAGAGTGACTTATTGAGAGCTAAAGTCTTTTATATTAAACTTAAATCCTCAGATCTGCCATAAACTACCTTCATCTCTTGCCTTAATCTAATGATTTTCTAGCCTCATTATACACGGCTTGCAGCCAGTCCTTTTCTTGGCTGGGTATCTACTGCTGAGACCAAGAGAAGGCTGAGGCCCAGGATTTGGAACATGCTTGTCAAGGTCCCTTCTAGGAGCCTTTCGAGGAGGTGTCCATGAGCACACAGAGGACAATGCCAGGCCAAGGAATACTCGATCATTGACCTGAGCCCAAACCTTCACGTGAAACTCTAGTCTCAGTAAGTGGCTAAACCAGATGCCACTCTTTCTGAAGGAGACACGCCACAACAGACTTCCTTTCCTGAGGCCTCATGCTGGTTCTTGTTGGGTTTCTTTCTAAGAGGGTGGGCTAAAAATTAGAGGGAAAATTGTCCCAAGCTGCTGCAAAACTTATTGACAAATACTAGAGGATAACTGTTTTGGCATTTTCTGCACTTAATTTTTTTTTGTTTTGTTTAGTTTTAGTAGTTCTTTTAGTTTTTTTCTCCTTGGAAAGCATCTTTGGATTTGGCGTAGGGTTATTGGACTTATTTTGCATGTATTGAGAGATATCTGAATACAATGAAAATATGACTCCACGGTTGGGTGTGCTGCAGCCAGCAAGGGTGCACACCATACGGCATCAGCTAAGCTTGGGTGACGGCATTGTCAGTTTGAATTTTTCATTCATCGGCATTAGATTCTTGAGGAACTAGGTAATATTGTGTAAGATACAGCAGATACTAGAATTCGTTCACATCTAATTGTCTGGGGAACTGTCTAAGTACAAAGTTAAGTGTATCTCTGATGATTTTTAGACAATTGACCTGACTGGATTTTCTCACTTCTTTGGCTCTTTCTTGGAAAGAGTTCTGGGGATTGGGAGAGTGTTTAACCATAAGTACCTTCATTTCCCAAAGGCCTCTGAGAATCAGGGTCAGGCTAGAAATCTATCAGAAATAGCTCTGATCATGTCCTGAGGGAATCCTTTTGTCACTGGCCTGATCCAAGCTGCTTGATTATCTCTTACACATGTGGTTTCCAACCTTCATTGACCATCGGAACCAACTGGGAGAACTTTTAAACGTTATCAATGTCTACCCCCGACTCAGAACAACTAAAATGTAATGTTGGGAGAGGGGCTTTGGACATCAGCGGTTTGTTGTTTTTATAAAATTCCCTAGTGTAGGAGTGGGTAAACATCCAGTGTGTCTGAAGCCAACGGGTTTCAGTACAAAAACTAGAAAAGTCCTGCACAAACTAGGATGAGCTAGTCACCCTGAAAGGGGTGAGAAGCCTGGCTCTGTCCTGCTGCAGCCTGAAGGGCAAACTCTCTGTCCCTTTCCAGTCTTTCTCACTGATGGGATTCCCAACCCCTGAGGATGAAGAGAGAACTGTTACCTGGACCTCTGATGCTGTTAACTATAACCTAACAGACGGATGTAAGCAAGATATTGGAAGATGCAATAAACCTGGCCTATGGAGATAAAAAAAAAAAGAAGTGGATCTACCCTGCCTACAGCCAGAGAGCAATGGCAAAACCTTTGAGATTACATGGAAAGAAAAGTGGAAGGTGGGATTTTTAAAATAACACTCTCCCATTAGTCATTTTTTCTTATTCTTACTTTATCTTATTGCTTTTTATGAAGAGATCGGGGACTCCTTTTGCAGTATTGGATGTTTGGGCCCACTTGGTGTTCCTCCTCTTGGGAGAGTCAGCTTTTATTTTCCCCCAGGTGTTCTGTCCTGCAGCGTCCTGCGCAGTGGGGACACCAGCTTGTGCATGTGGTAGGGCCAGCACTGTTGCTACACCTGGGCTCTGTTTTTTGTGCCTACATGTGAATCACTTTTGTCTTCCACGAAGCCAACCTGCAACATTCGGGATTTATTGCGCTTCAGTGTGAAGGGCATTTGGGGGTATAGAAGTGGAAGCCTGACTTTTGATATGAAAATGAAGTGTACCAATGGTAGGTTTATATACAATGCAAATGTACTTGAGGTGAAGGTGAGCTAGACTAGGTAGCCTAATTTAGATATGAAGCTGGTGCAGCCGATAAATCACACCTGCCTTGGAGCACAGCCCTCTGCCCTTTAGAATAGAGACTGTGCAGGTGCGGTGGCTCATGCCTGTAATCCCAGCGCTTTGAGAGGCAGAGGCAGGAGAATCGCTTGAAATGCAGAGTTTCAGGTTACAGTGAGCTATGATAGTGCCACTGCAATCCAGCCTAGGCAAGAGAGTGAGACTACATCTCTTTTTAAAAAGGAAAAAAAAACATGCACATCATCTCTTGTGACCTGAATACATTTTCCTAATATTGGGATTTCCTGGGCATTGGGAAAGGAATCTGAATTTAAGTCCTGTGCATTAACAGAGAAGCTAGAATCCCCTGGATCTACCCGCTGGATTTCCCAGTGCTCACAAGCAGGTCCTGTATGCTATAAAATGCCAAAATTAAACCCGAGGGCAAATAATTCTGAATCAGGGCAAAGGATGCATTATTAGACACATTCTCATTTTCCTAAAATGCCTTTTCAACATATTCAGGGATTCCAATTATTAGAATGATAGAAAAGGATTGAACTGGGAGGAGTTTATGCAACAGCGGAGGGAGGTTATAAACTACATAAACTTTTTTGTAAATTTTCTTTGAGCCGGACTTGAGATGTCACATCGCCTGATCCCATGATAAGTGCAGAAATCAATAAAGCTTTCTTGTACTCTGCAAATATGACCCATCTCTGCCCTCCGCTCTGACGGTTCTGTGTTTAGAAGCCCACACTCCTGGGGAGAGGAGGAGTCCTGGAAATACCGATGAAGATAAATAATATTTGAGCTTGTATCATATGCCAGTTTGTGTCATATGCCAGAATTTTTATTTTCCTGTGCATTATATTAACTCACTTGACCCTCATAAAAGCAGTTCGAAATAAATGTTAGCACCTCCATTTTACAGAAGGAAGCTGAAGCACAGAGAAGAAAAAATATTTTTTCCCAGATTTGCACAGCCAAGAAGCAGAAGGGGCCAAGTTCAGACTACACGGCTCCTGACTTCTGCTAACTCTTGCTAGACCCAGAGGCCCTACTTCAGCCGCAGTGGTCGAGCATGGACTCATCTGCTCAGAGTGCGGTGAGGCAGGTTGCAGATTTGGTAAATGTCTGAAATAATGAGAATTGGTGGGTGGGGCAGCTGAGGGAGAGGCGAGATGACAGGGGTGGGGAGGAAGGTGAGATGCCTGGAGGTGGGGGTGCCTAGCCAGTGCTGGCTGAAAACACAGTGCTGGCAGCATTAGAGAGCAGGGGCTTGTAGAAGCACCAATCTGCACATTTGGGTGACTTTTGTATTTAATCAGTGGCCTATATATAAGAACAAAGAAGATAAACAGTCGGATTTTTCCAGACCAGTATATAGCCAGATAGTGCACGCCTCAATGAAAATGGGACTTCTACACTAGGACAGAGAATGGTTTTAAGGCAGCCCTGAGGGGCTTGGTGAATGCAGACCTCACCAGGTCCTCTGCTTTGCATAACGTGGGGGGATGGGCAGCTTCCAACCCAGAAGGCTGCAGGGAGAAATGACACCCTAGCAAGAAGTCAGGTTTCATTACAAGATGTGGAGAAAATCCTCAGGAAAGAAGCAGATAATTGTGCTTTTGTTTTTTGTTTTTTACCTTATAATGGGGCTTACACAGGGCATAGTAGAAAGTGTTTCAGTCTATTCATGCTATTATAACAGAATACTCGAGGATAGATAATCAATAAAGAACAGAAACTTATTTTCTCATAGTTCTGAAGGCTGGGAAGTCCAAGTTCAAGGCACCAGCGGGTTTGGTTGTCAAGGGAGGGCCACATCCTCTGGAGGGGGTAGCTGTGTGCGCTCACCTGGCGGAAGGCGAAGGACAAGCTAGCCCCACGCTGAGTGAAGCCTCTTTCATAAGGGTCTTAATCCCATTCGTGAGTGAGGAGCCCTCACGGCCTAATCACCCCTTGAAGGCCCCATTGCTGAATAGAATCACAATGACAACACCTGAATTTTGGAGAAGACAGTTTCTCCACGGAAACTTGGACGTGAAAAAGGAAAGAAAGCAAGGAGTGCATGGGATAGCGAGGCCAGGAGAAGACAGGCCACCAGGAGGGCTTGCGTTGCCGTCTTTAGAGGCATGGAGGGGGACAGTGTTCTCACCCTACAGACCCCACAGGACTCTGGAGCTCAGACGCTCCCTGGCTGGTGCAGGCTGCAGTTCAGGGGTGCTGGCATGTGGTCGTCAGATGCTGAGGCAGGGGCTGGCCAGGGCCCAGGCGAGTGGTCCCCCTCCTCCTTTCCAATGTGTGTTCTTTCCAAAAATCACTTGGGGATTGAGGGTGAGACAGGGAAGTTGTGTGGGGTAGAGAAAGCCCACAGAAAATGGTGCCTTCGGGCCACCCACCCACATGCCTCAAGTTGGAAAGAATGTGAACAGCAGGAAAACAGATTTGCCCTCTCCCCACCGTCATATATGTGAGAGTAGAATGCAGAAGATTTGAGCCAGAAACTGGCATGTACACCGTGGGTGCTCAGTAAGGTATGACATGGGCCTTTTCCTGACACCCGGTCTGATGCCCAGTGTTTATACCAGTGGGGTGGGTGATGTGGTCCAGGTTTTGGCCTCGGGGCAGAACTTCCCACGGCCATTTAGGACAGAAAGCAGCCAGAGTCTTTTTGCTTGTGATAAATGACAGCTTTACGTGCTTTTATTTTATTTTTTTAACTGTTTCATAGCTCAGTGTTCCCTAGGTCGCCTTTTTTTTTTACCTCAGTGTGAAGCTTGCTCATCAATAGTCTCCTCTCAAGCTTCCCTCCCGCCCCCCAGGAGGCCTGGGCAAGGTTTGAGGGCAGCATTTCTCCACGTGTGGTCTGAGGACCACCCACAGGACAGAGACCCTGCACAGATGCTGTGTGTTTATCGAGCTTCGCTCCATGACAGGCTCTCAGGCACACTCAGATTTGGGAAGCAGTGCTGGAATGTCCTGCCCCTCTGGTTGCTTCTTAATTGACTGTTCCTTATTTTCTTTCACTTACCAAAACCCATGAGAATGTAAGCCGCACGAGGACAAGGGGTCTGTCTATCTTGTTCACTGATGTATTCAAAGTTCTTAGGGCAGTGCTGCTCACGTGGTAGTTGCTTAGTAAATACTTGTAAATAAATGAACTCTTTCTCGAATGCTCACTTTGTGCCTGGGTTTGTGGCTGAGCTGAGTGCTGGGGACACTGCAGGAAAGCAGATAGGCACAGGCTTCTGGTGCTTGGGGAGGAGTAAGGGGGACAGCAGACAGGTTGGCAGACTAAACCATTGTAGTAAAATGAGAAAGCGGAGTGAGAGTAATATCATATCAGGTTTTGCCAACTTGACTCCAGAGGCCACTAAAGAGAAGGAAAAGCCTGACACCCCGTCTTTACTGTTCAGCTGCAGGTGGCACCCTCTGGGCCGTAGGACACACATGTGGGAGCCCACATTGCCTCCCAGAGGACAGGGAGGGTGGAAGGCAGATTGAGTTCCACCCACGGGATACAAAGAGAGGTAAAAGTGTGTATGGAAGAGCTCCACCATCCATGGGATGGGGACTTAAGGACAGAAGTCTGGAATGATTTGTGTTTCAATGTTGACAGGAGAGGCAAAACTTGCCTAGTATCTGTGACCTCACCCAGAGCAACAAGCAGTGTAAACCAGAGAGTAAACACCAGGTGGGCTTGTATAGAGCCTAACAGAAAGGGGGGTGTAGAGAGGTTTACAAGCCACAATGCAGCCAGCAGCTAGGCTGGTAGATAGAAGACAGACAGTAGATGAAAGTTTTATGACCACAAATAAGGGTGCATGAGGAGCCAGCTTCAGAAGGAGGAAAAGCCCCAGGCAGCAGACCCGGTGTGGCCCTGGACACCTCCGCCCTCAATTGTCCCCTTCGTGTTGCGCAAGGTTGGACCTTCCCTTTCAGCTTGGTCCTCTGTCTCTTCCTATAGGCGGGTTCAGCTCTCTTTATTTCGAATAAAAAAGGAAAGTTTCATTTAATCCTGCTGTTCTCTGTTCTTGGACTGCCAGCTATTAAAATTGTTCTCTTTTTTCTCTCAGCTACTAAAAAAGTCAGAGCTCAAGTCAATGCCCAGTAAAAATAACCAGATTTTCCTAGGCATTGAGTCAATGCGTTTCCCGTTCCTTCCTGTTTTAAAATTTTTTTATTTCTATTTTAACAGCTGCACTGCGAGTTTTTTTTTTTTTAGTCTTGAATACTTCCTTCGCTTTTTTGGAAGTTTTATGCAGATATAAATTATGATGAAATAAAACACATGTGTCCATTTTCTCCCACCCACCAATCCTTTAACCTTCCCCCTGACCACAGTCACATTGCCTGGAATCGCCTCTTCCTACGGCCTTTCCCCATCCCCGTGATAATCCTTTGTTACTCGTCACCGCAGGCACCAACACACCTGCATCCCTTTCATTTTCCCCTTTAGCCCCCCTTGCTGGCCTTGCTTGTGGCTCCTACCCCTGCCCTGACCCCTGAAGTTTAGTGTCCGTTGTTCTTCCCCAGCTCTGATGCCTCCCCTCTCGCCCAGATCTTGGACACCCTTTAACACTTGTTCCTCCAGAGTAGAATTAGTGTCACCTTTCTCTCCACAACGGATTCCCCTAGGGAAATTGAGCAATCCGTTTGGGGGGACCCAGGTGGAACTTAGTTCAGAGACTCCTCCACCCTGCCCCCAAACTCTGAACAACGAAACAAACTCAACCAAGGTCTTCCTTTGTGTATTTCTGTCCTGCTGCTTGGTAAATGCTTGCTCACTCATTCATAACTAAGGCTTCTAAGCCCGGCATCGCTCATCCTGCTGTTTGACAGTTGTGCCTCCCAAACCCTTTGAATCTTAAATTAGTGTCACTACAATGTTATGATTCATTGCTCTTACTCTTTCTCGAGATTGTGGTTGTTTCTTTTAAACAGCTCTTCCATTAAGGTAGAAGAGCCAGCAGAGAACACACACATGTCTTCCCAAATCCCTGCTCTGTGGGTGGTCCCAGCGTTTTTGTTCCAAATACAGCCTCTGAGAAGGGAGGAAAGAGAAGTCATGCTTGTCTGTCTGCTCCTAAAACTTAATTTTCAATTGATGTTAGTTAGTACTTGTACACATAGGTGATAGGGATTCCACCCTCCTCACTTTTAACTAAAAGACAGTTTAACATTTTGGAAAGGAGTACAACTGTCTGTGTGCTGTGTTATCTCTGAGTTCTCAAGATGTGCTTTGGCTTAGTCCAGTTTGGCTTAATACAGAGCATAAATACCATTCATTCAACAAATGTTTGTTGAGGAGGCTCTGTTTTAGGAGCTGGGAATACAGCAATGAAATTTTTGTGGAGTTTATATTCCAGTGAAGAGAAGACAGACAATAGAACATGTATAAATGATATAATGTCAGATTGTGTTGCGTTATGAAGAAAAATAAGATAACTTTGCATAAAATGACCAGGAAAGGCCCCTCTGAGGAGGTTAGAGACATGAATGAAATGAGAGATCCTTCTCCCTTCCCTTGCCCATGGCTAACATCAATAATCAATCAGAAGGTGGGTGCCGTGGCTCACACCTGTAATCCCAGCACTCTGGGAGGCAAGACGTGAAGATCACTTGAGGCTAGAAGTTTGACACCAGCCTGGGCAACACAGTGAGACCCCATCTCTACCAAAATAAAAAAATTAGCAGGCCATGGTGACATACACCTGTCGTCCTAGTTACTTGGGAGTCTGGGGAAGGAGGATAGCTTGAGCCCAGGAATTAGAGACTGCAGTGAGCTATGATCATGCCACTGCACTCCAGCCTGGGCAACAGAGCCAGACCCTGTCTATAAAAAAAATATTAATAATCAGAGCCATCACTTTTCTTCCATGAAGCCGTACAATCCTCCACGCAGCACTCCAGGCCATCACTGCCATTTGGTGGGTACTAACATGCACGACTGGGCCTATTTTCCATCCTGTTCCAAAAATGTCTTCCTTTTCTGAAGCAAGGAGGAAAATGTACAATAGAGAGTGAATCTAGGAAACAACTTTTACCCGTCATTATTTAAGAGCCTAATGATGTAGGATTGATTGTCTCCTCCTCTTTTGTTGTAAAGACAAAATGTTTCCATCCCTTTGTGAGGTTTACTTTGGACATCTGAGTTTATAACACACTTCTGGAGTGATTTATGGCCCATAAATCATGGGGCTCTGTGGCTACCTCGGCTGATCACTTCTAATCACCAGCTTTAAATCGTGGATGCTGTCATGTCATAAGCATACCCTCGGATTTCAACCTGAAACACATCGCAGGTAGCATGTTTTCTTGACAAAATCCATTTTCATAAATAAAAACACTCTACACATACACCTTCCAATTTTCTTTATCCACTCACTTATTGCGCACTTACTGGGTGCCAGACACAAATATTAAAAATGAATAAGATACATAATGTCTTACTCAAGTCTGATACAAATGCCAATGGAGAATAAAGTAAAATAAAATAAAATTCACATCTTATGCTCTTATAATTATTTTTAAGACACACAACCCTACAGATCATAACCTCAGAGGTCATCAATGACTTCCAGTTTCCAATCCAGGGGCAATCTTTATTCAACTTGACCTCTACTGAGGACCATTTCCTTCTTTTCTCCAGTTGCTTTCCTCAGTTCCTATCATCATGCTTTATCCTGCCTTGGTTCTCTCCCATCTTCCTCCACATCCTTTCTCTGGGGGATCTCTGTCACTCCCAGAGATTTGATATCACTTTCATGCAGCTGAGTCTCAGATATGGATCCCTGCTTACAACTTCCCTTCTGAGTTACAGTCCACTGAGATATCATTCTGGAACCTAAAATTTTATATGTTTAAAGTCAAACATATCATTGCTATATTTACCAGGATCTTTGTGATTGCAAATGACAGAAATACAACTTAAACTGGCTTATGTGAGGGGGAACAAAGAGGAATACATTTTCCTGTGCAACCAAAAGAGTCTGGAGCTAGATCCAGGAACTCCCCTCCCTTCTCCTCCCCTCGCCCCTTCTTCCTCCTTTTTTGAGTCTGTGTGTGTGTGTGTGTGTGTGTGTGTGTGTGTGTGTGTGTCTAGGTCAGGATGGCCATGGTATAGCCCCCATAAGCACCAGGTTTGTCTTCACTGGCTTAGTAAACCTGGAGGAAAGAGAGAACTTAGTTCCAATAGTTCCATCAAAAATCTTCTTACAACTATTTAATAAATTTCACCGGGATAACTTGGGACACTGGCACCCTGTGACCCATCACATGACTGAAATGTGGAAATACGCTAATTATGGAAATCTAATTCTGAGTTTTTGGAAGCTGTGGATAAACTTGAATCACACTGACCGAGAGCAGGGAGCTGCCAGTTTCCTCTCCATCTTTGGAAGTCCTGGCACTTTGTATCTTTCATTCTCACTCTCACCACATTATATTTCGCAAAACAGCCGTTATGCACTTTCTCGTCTCCTCTGGCAGACTGAGGTTGTGGACGTAATCCTTTTGATGTCTCGAACATAGTAAGTACTCAGTAAACACTTGGTGAAATGATGACAATAGAAACTCCAGAATCTATGCCAAGGGGTCTTGGGGGTAAAAAAAAAAAAGTATACTTTATAAACATTCTACTTTTTAGAGTTTTCTTATATTAAACACTAGAATTTTCAGATATAAGCAGAGCTTATTTTATTTGGTCATTTTCACCAAAAGAAAATTATTTTTTCTGTTGGCAACTTCAAATGCCTTGCAGAAAATAACTCAGAATAATGCAATGTGTTACCACCTCGTTGGTGGAGCAATAGCAACAGCACCAAAAGGGCCTCTGCATTTCAAAAGGGCTTTTGGATGCTAAAACTTAACATCGGTTGTTGCTTCAGCACATGCTTATTGAACACATACTAAGGCATGGCATTGTCCTAGGAATATTAATATGAATACAAATTTATTGACCCCATAGAACTTAGAATCTAGTGGAGGAAACAGACAAACAAGAAAATACTACTATGCACTGGGTGCATAAGAGCAGTGAGACTTAGTTAATAAACTGCCTGCCTCTTCATTTGCGAACTGTCAAGGTTGATTTTGGTTGCTTCTCAGAGCTCTGTTTTATATCCACCCAGGCAACATTAGCATTCTGGTCTCGCACTTTAAAAGTTAGGCAAAGGGTAGAATGTCAAGGAGGCCTGTAGCAACACCTGCTGCTTTCCTGGTCCCTAAAGACGTCTTGCCTGTGGTCCTCAATGCCTAGAAAGAGCTGGTGATGTTGGCTGAAGACACCCTGGAAGAAGGGACATTATGGGTCATTACACCTACATGTAAGGTGGTTCGGAAAGTCCAAAAGCTACTCAGCGATTTGGAGAGGATTTCCAAAAGTAGCTCTGATTTTCATGCCTTTGTGTGCGTATTGCTCATAAAAAATTTTGAATTGCACAGCCTGTACCATTATGTATCCAAATTTCTAAGAAAGCCTTAGGAATTCTATGTACTTATATCTCTTCTGAGGCCTAGAACACAGCAGGACCTAATTCCAGATTTCAGTTATAATCTGTGTTCTGCACTCAATTTAAATGGTTTAAGGAGGCACTTCCCAAACTTTGCTCTATGGATCCTCAGTTCCAAGGGGTGGTCATTGGTGAACACAATTTGAGAAATGTTGTCTTAAGAGATCCTGGCCTGTATAGTGAAGAGTTTCTGGAATAAGTTCTGTTTTGAGCTCTAAATACTGTATCGGTGGCAAATAACTTGCTGCCAAGAATACCACTGTGTGCGCATTACAGAAAATAAAATCAGTACATGGATTCCTTGTCAAAGGGAGGAAATTCGTCTGAAATTAAGAGGCGGGCAGAGATAAATGTTCTGATTGAAAAACATGTCACACGGTTTATATGGCTGATATAAAAGCACATCCTTACAATTTTAAGGGCTCTCTCCTCCCTGTTCTTCTGCCAGCGGGGACATCATTAGTGTTTAGCTGGATACCTGGGCAGTGGCCATCACAACCTGAGGCTAGTTCATGTAACCATGTCCCATCTCCCAGGTCCTACAATCATCTCCCTCCCCCTGACTTTTAGCCACATTTTACTCTGCAGTTTTTCTTTCTGCGGCTGACTTTACAACTGAGCTTTTCCTTGGGTGCCTTTCCCAGGTGCTCTCTAAAACCATCATTCTATGATTAGCTATATGTTCCACCCTTTAACCAGCTTCCTTTTTACCCACTTGGCCTATAGGAACATATTATATTTTGTGAGACTCTATGGTGAGTTCTAAGATTCTTCCACAACCCTAGGAGCATAGGGCTGATAAAGACATTTGTTTCCTATTGCTGCTGTAACAAACTACCATAAATTTCATGGCTTAAAATAATGGCAATTTATTATCTTATAGTTCTGGAAGTCAGGGTCCAAAATGAGTCTTATGGGGCTAAAATAAAGATGTCCACGGGGCTGCATTCCTTTTGGAGACACTAGGGGGGATCCTTTCTCTTGCTTTTTTACAGCTTCTGGGTGCTGCTCACATTCCTTGGTTCATGGCTGCATCACTCCAACCTCTGCTTCTGTTATCACACCTGCTTCTCTGCCCTGACCCTTCTGCCTCCTTCTTATAAGGCCCCCTGTGATTACATTGGGCCCACACAGATAATCTAGGATCATCTTCTCATCTCAAGGTACTTATTTACATCTGTAAAGTCCCTTTTGCTGTATAAGGTAACACGCAAGTTCTGGAGGTTAGGACGTGGACATATTTGGTGGGGGTGTTAATTCAGCCTACCACATTTGAGGAGAGGGAGATTGGGTTCTGTATTCGTTTTGTTCCTTGTTGATATCTCTGGACCATTACTCTACAACAGGCATTAGCAAACTTTTTCTATGAAGAAGCTGTGTAGTAAATATTTTAGGGTTTGTGGGCCAAGAGGAAAAATCAAGGCTATAATGTAGGTGTTTATATAACCATTTAAAATGTAACTATTTAAAAATGTAAAAATCATACTTGGCTTGTAAGCAGCACATAAGCAGGTGGTGGCAGGATTTGCCCATGGACTGTATTTAGCTGAATTCTCCTCTGTGATCTCATAAAATACTTCTTTAGAAGCTCGTGCCATTTAGCTAAATCTCTTCTGCTTTATCTTGTCACCTATGGATATTCTGGTCACTCTTCAATACACATTGAGAATGAATCTCCTACTGGAAGTATCCAAGAAGGTGGGAACAGTCTCTTGATTCCTAGATATGCAAAAGTCCAACCCTACAAAGTACCAACAATATCATAAAGAGAAAATATATTTTTGTTCATGCATCTCCTTTCTATCAAAAGTTCCTGATTCAGAAATGCATTTTCTCATTCAAGAAATTCACTCAGAAATATCTAGATATGGCCCTGAGTGGCCATAGCTTTTCCATTCCAAAACATCTGCCAGGTTTGATGTTGTAACAGGGTATAAAGGCATCAGATACTCTCCATGAAAAGGCTAGAGATGATGGCCAAAACCACAAATTTTCAGTACTATAAAAGATAATTTTTAATCATCTAGTCTTTTTGGACCATGTGTAGCTGGTTGCATGATTCTGATTCTGAATCTGAATGAATTCCCTAATATGGGCCCTGGCCTCGGGCCCAGAGAAATTTTTCTTCTTAGAGCCTCAGAGAGTCCTTGTGTTCTTCAAATGAGAGCTGGAAATGAAGATCATTTTTAATTTCACTGTCACCACCAGTAAGCCCAAGTGTCTGCCTACCACTGCAAAAAAGAAAACAAAAAGGGAATAGATGCCTAGGAAAAGAGGCTTTAGTATAGTAGTTCCCTCCCTCAGTGACTAAATGATGGTTTTCTCTATAGACAGGAGATAAAATGTGTCTGAGGGTCAAGTGTCTCAGACCAGAGGAGTGAGACCCAGATGGTCTTGGAAGCAGGAATAATGGCATATATGATATGGCTATTTTGGAGACACAAGAGGCACAGTCCCCAGTGGTTAAATTTTAGAATTTCCCTTTACTTGTTCCACCTCTGAGGGACTGGAAAATCTGTAATCAATGAGATTAAGAATAGCCATTGTAGTTCAAGAAACATCCATGCTTCCTAAACCTGTAAGAATTTTCTAAGACTCTGAATGTGGACTTCAACTTGGAGAAATGCACTGAAAGTTCTACCACACAGTCACGTCTAAGTTAATGTAGAGGAAGATGGAAGAGGCTCCAAAGTTGAAAGAGACAAGAAAATGGTTAATAGTAGACGAAAGAACAAGTGAAGACAAATAAAACGGACCTCCACAAATTTAAGAAAATCATCTTTGTCATCGGCAAGGCTTTGGGGCTCTGTGGAACAACACACTGCAGTAGGCTCTATTTCACATTCTCTGAGGCTTTGTGTATTACTTTATTAATTCAAGACGTATTTAGGAAATGCTGCTGTGAAATGGGTCCTGCGTGCTCACTGAGAAATGAGAGGTAAGATGTGATCCAGCTGGCAGGAGCTCAGAGACAAGGGCACAGAGGCAGGTACACAAAAATCACGCACATCGTTGATGTGCAAGGAACAGTGGGGACACAAAGGCAGAATTTGACTCTATTTGGAAAAAGAAGAAAAGATTTCAATTTTCTTACCTCAGGGTGAAAAGCAATTTATATGTTTAAAACTTAAAAAAGTTTTTGATTTTTTGATTTGGCATTGGTTGTTAAGTTGGGTTATGGCGCAGATTTTCAAGAAGACTTGGCAAAATTGTCACCTTAAAGGCTGATACTGTTGGTGCAATTTTTTATGTTAAATCCCACATTTAGGGTGAGGAAATAATGTATCCTGATCTATGCTGATTTAGGCTGGCAAATGATTAGAAGATTGACACCCCTTTTCTCACCAACCACAATTTTTAAAAGGAGTCCATTTTTCAATTTGTGCAATCTCAGCATAGGTTGAGAAGACAAGGAACAGCATGAGAAATGAGGCTAATTTTGCTCTGCTTAAAACTGATTAGAAGAGCAAGTTTAGCTGCCTTTATCAGAACTGCCCCTCTGATAAGTGTGATATTGCAGCTTTTATGACAACTATGACATAGGCAGGAGGAATACGTGACCCATTTTACTGGAACAAAGTAGAATACAAAATATGCCTACATGTAAATAAAATATTAGAATAAAAAGGGAGAAGTTCCATGAGAAGCGTATAAGCAGTTTAGAAACTATTTTGCACAAAGAGAAGAAAGGCAAGGAACAGGTTAACTTTGAATCTAATGTGAATTACTGTAAAGGGAGATGGACGAATGTCTTTTATGAACAGAGGAAGGTAACTCCAATTGAAGCAAAAGAACTTAAAAGTAGTAAAGGGAAATGGTTAACTAAATAAGAGGGTTACTCTGCTTTATAGAGTTTCCTGTGAAGTTTTAGGATCAATTTTTATTTATGAAGAGTGAGTTAGAAGTAAGCCTGTCTAGAGACAGAGAGTTGGAAGCAGAGACTTTAAGAGTTCTTCCAGCTCTAGATTCAGGCATTTGTTTCATCAACCTCTCTCTCCTACAGAAAGTATAATGTGGATGTTTCTGGCCAGTGGGTGGCCTTCCATGTGGTCATTCAGAAACCCAGACTTCTTCCATTTTGTAGTTCCACCATCCCCTAGAGCCTCAGAATTCTTTGCTGGACCTTCTGCATCCAGCCGGCAGAGAAGGAGAGAGTATAGAGGATCATGTGGAAGCTTTTATGAGCCAAGCAACATTGAAATGGCAAATGTCAAGTAGGTAGGCCTGGTTCATGGCCACATCTTACCACAAGGGAAACTGGGAAATGTTGTCCATCTACGTGCCCAGGAGGCAGAGGAAACAGAGTTTGGTGAGTACGTCATAGTCTTTGCCTGCATGGTCTTTGCTGAAAGCATATGACATGACCAGCTCTGTGCGTCCTGCTAGGACCCAAGCACAAGACAGACTCCTGCCTTTGACGCACAGGTGGATAATTTCACAACTGTGCGGTAAGAGCAGGAGCATACCAAGCATAGGATGTGTGAAAACTTAGAGGACGTACTTAGCCCAGCCTGGAGAAGAATTGGAAGGCTTCCTGGTAGAGGCAATGCTTTTGCTGAGTATTGAGGATGGGTAGAAGAGTGGGAGAAAGAGAATGAGGGAAAAGTATTTTAGGCAGAAGCAACAATCAGAATAAAGAGTGTGGGAGGGAACTACAAGCAAATCAATATTATTAGAGTATAAAGGGATGGGCAGGGAGGGGCAGGAGATGACGCTGCAAGGGCCTTGCCTGGGGAGCCCGGCATGCTATCTGGAGGCATGTAGACATTTTCAATAAGCAACAGGAAGAAACTGGGGGACTTGAAAGAAGGACTGGTACATGAGCAGCTATGCATTTAATAGAGGTCACTTTGGTAGCTGTATTCAGGATGGCTTTGATGGAGGCAAGACTTGGAGAACAGTTTGGATGTTTTTGCAAATGTCCAGGCAGAGATGATAAGGGCTTAATCTAGGTTGTAAATGAAGGATAAATTGCAAGAAATATGAATGACTTAAAATTGAGAAGATTTGCTAATTGTTTAAATGTGAAGATTAAAGGAAAAAAAGGAACCTGCACTGGTCCCAGGCTTCTGGCTTGAGTAACCCTGTAACTTGCCTTTTCATTAACTGACAGGACATATAGGTAGAGTCATAGGTTTGAGAAAAGGTGAGTGCAGTTTGGGAGTTGTCCAGTTATCTATTGTGTAACAAACTACCTCAAAACTCAGTAGCATGATCCATGTGGAAACGTCTGCTCCTCATTCTTTTGGGATCAGGAATATATTCATAACATGCTACATTAATAAAGGAGTTCTCAGGGCTGCCAACTTTACAGTAGAGGTTGAGTGGTAGTGTATTTCTTCTACATAAAAGAAGGAAAAATAACCTAGTGGCATAAAACTACCACCAACTTACTATGCTCATGGATTCTGTAAACTGAGAAGTTGGACAGGGCTGAGCAGGGGTGATTTATCTCTATTCTAAGGTCTGGGGCTTTGGTTGGAGAAAGTCATATGGCTGGGGGCTGGCATCACTTGGAGATTTCTTCACTTACTGCTGGGGCATTGGTGGAGAGGCTGGAAGGCTGAGTTCAGCACTGTGAAAGGTTTAGCGGCATCCCTGGCCTCTAGCCACTAGATACCAATAGCATCCCACCCACCCAGTGGCAACAACCAAAATGTCTTCCTGACATTGCCAAATACCTCCTGTGGGACAACTGTCTCCTGTGGTTGAGGATGGGTAGGCTATGAGTCTGAAACTTAGCCAGGACTGGAAAGAGACATTTCCAATCATCTGCAGGTAGGTGGTCTGTGGAGCCATTGCAATATAGGAGATGTTTCAGGATGTGTGGAGTGAGAATATCAGGGGTTCAAGGTTAGAAGGATGGGCCCATATTGAAAGATATGAGGAAAAGAAGAGAGAATATTAAGAACAATCAAGAGAGATAGTAGGAAAACCAAGAAAGACTGGGAAGAGTGGTGCAGTGGCTATTGCAAGTGTCTTCCCGGCATCCTGTCTCCACTCTTTTCAGCTGGGCCCAGCCTCTTGGCCACAATGACTGCTCCATTGATGGGCACATTACACAAGCCAGCCCATGTAGTCCTTCCCTGTGATTTTACATTGTGAGCCAGGGAGCAAGGTGTTTCTTTCTTCTTGTGTGCTTGTATTGAAACAATATAAATCCAGAAGGGCCTGGGGGGTGCTCCTTGCCACATGGCAAAGGTTTGGCTGAGTGGGTTTAGATGCACCATGAGTTAATAGTGACCACCTGGGCCTCCCAGCTCAGGAAGAGGCTCTTCAGGGAAGTCGGTGGGAGTATTCTCACACCTGAAAAGGATTTTGGGGCCGCCTAAGACACCTTACACTTCCTAAAGTTTTCTCAAACTTTTGTCAGCTAGTGCTTCTCTGTGGAACGCTAGAAGACCAGAGAAGCTGCACCAAAAGCATCCCTTCCATGCTGTCTCTGTCTTACTGCAGACTTCTGAGCTAGATAAGTCATGAAATTATGCCAAATACACACACATGCAACTTGTGAGTTGTGCGGGAGCTTGATGAGCAGCAAGCAACCCAATACACTATACTGGTGTGTCACAGTGTCATCTATGGTAAAAGAAAATGAACCCAGCAGCAGAGGGAAGCAGAGAAGACAGCTGAGAAAGACTAACGTTTTGGTAGCATTTGAGCCCATGGACTCAGTTATCCCGGAAGCCAGATCCAACCATGCCTTTCTTGGTCTGTGAATCAATAAATGCTCTTAAATTGGATATCTTTCTGTTGCAAATGCAAGTGTCCTAATACAGAAACTTGAACCAGGAATGGAATGATAGACCTAAAATGTGAAATCAGTTGAGTGAAGATAGGGAAGATTGAAAAACTGGAATTCCTGTGATACAGAAGTGAAGCAGCTGTCACCTAGTATATTTTATGTCTCGGGTAATGCCCCAACCACCCTAACAACAGGAACATTATAGACTTGATAGAAAGGCATCAGAATATGGGAGTGAGAACTAGGAAAGCCGCTATGTCCCTAAGCCCTCCCAAACACCTCCATCACTGCAGCTCCTGCCTAACAAGGGTCATAATCTCTCCCCATAATCAGCTTTGGATGTGTTCTTGGCAATGAAGGCAGTTGGCAATTGTTGCACTTTTCTAAGAGTCAGAGACCAAGACAGATGAGGTTAATCTAAAGCCCAGGGGAATGAGATGATTTCTGCAATTGCTGCTAAGCGACTGAAACCAACGAGGTGGGGAATCCAGATTCAGAGACGCTGATTTAAGATTTTTGGCATTTGTTACTAGCCAATTTTACTAGCCACCCCAAATTATACAATCAGGCCACTACTGAGCATTTCAAGCAAACTTTATTGCTTCCTTAGCAAACAAAGATTATGATTGCTCAGTTCTTAAGATGACCCTCCAAGTCCCCAGAAGAGAAAGTGAGTTGTTAATGCAGTAGAAACCCCACCAGAGGCAGTCTTCTGACCATCCTTAAGCATGGTGGCAAAGGACAGGGGAGATCCTCACAGCAGAAAGGCTCTGGAGCATCCAGATAGGCTGACTAAGGAACAAACAAGAGAAGGAAGCCAACAGAGATCTCACTGTTCCTGTTTATCACCCTAGAGGATGTCGCTTCCTCCTTCGTAACCCATTTCTAAATGTAGCACGGTCTTGCCTCTCTTCCTTCCCTACCAACTTCCTCTCTCCATATGGAGACCACCATGTTATTACTAGACTCAGGTAAGTCTTCTATTCCTCTGTCTGCTTAACAATAACTCAACTATACTGCAACCATACATATAACCTACAGAAAATGAAAGGCCCATAACCACACAGGGGTTATTTCTCCATTCTAATAATCCTTGAGGGGCCTAGCAAAAACCCATACCCATCTATATAAAAGAGCTGTCATTTAAAGTAAGTGTAACAACAGAGACAGACATGAAACAAAAAAGATTTTATGTAACATTTATTTTTTAATCTCATCCTAATTTTGGCTTTAACTCTCACCTCCCATTTCCATTCTTTTCTTGGAAATACAAACTTTTTTTTTAAACAAAATGTTTAAAATCATGATTGTCTAGAATCATAATAAAACATTCTTCTCTTCAAAGAGAGGGGAAACACACAACGTTTATTCTTTTGCAGCATTTTCAAATATGCATGTCAATATATATCTTATAAACTATTTAAAATAAAAAACCCTTCATCCTTTGAGGTTATTGACATTTTCTAGTTCACTGACACATCTCCTATAATACAATAATTCTATTCATTTTCATGAATGAGGTGGGAACTATACTAACAAATAGGATTTTAATCCCTGAGGTGCCAGTTAAAATGGACGAGGTTGCCATTGCAACACAAGATGTAAAAAACCAGCCTTAAATAATAAGCATGGATCATGCAGTCTAAATCAGCATCACCTCCATAGCGTGGAGTCATTTAGAAAATTGCATTTACTGTGTTAGGTTTACCCTGCTATTCTCAGCCTTCATGCTATGCCAATCTTTCCTTTCGTAAAGGAATAACACATAGCAATGAAGTCTGCAGAAACTTCTGAGATCCTCAGAAATCGAGAGAAACCATAGTCCTGTTTCTCCAATCTCCATCCACACTGTTGGAGAGGGGTTTTCAGCACCATTCCAAGACCTGGAAAGGTTGATGAACAGACTTGGTTTTTCTATGTTTCCATAGATTCAGTCAAAAAGGAGAAATCAGTCCTCCTTGCTAGAAAAAGGGCATGTCTTGCTTTTCTCTGCAGCCATCATCTTAGCACAGCTGGGTTCAGGTCCTTGTGCCCACAGTCCCTGCGAAGCCTCCCCCTTCCAGGCGGCTTCCAGCAGTTTCCGGGGTTCTGGCTGCTTCCCTAGTAGTAGCGGTTCAGGCTCCTGGTCCCAGGCACCTCGGGCTGGCCGTTCATCCAGATCTCCCTGATGATGCGCTCGCGCTCCTCCAGCCTCTGGGCGCGCTCCAGCTCCTCCGCCGAGGTGAACACGTTCTTGTTCAAAGTCCTCTCGAAGCGGCGGTGTCTCCGCACTGAGAGATCCGACGCCGTGTCTGAGCTGCCGTCCTCGCTGTCGCTGGTGTCGCTGCTGCTCTCTGGGTCCTGCAGGAACTTCTTCCCTCGACGCCGCCGGCAGTCTGTGTGGCAAGAGATCCTCATCACCAAGGCTGCCAGGGTCAGCACCAGCCCGATGCACACGCCAGACACAAAGTACAGAGCTGCCCGCTCAGGGTTTTCTGGAGGGAGAGGAGGAGGAAGCAAGTATTTGAGAGATGACATCTGTATATGCAGAGACCAAACAGGACTCCCAGCAGGCCCCAAAGCTTTGATGGTTACAAATACTGCCCTCCCATGTAAAAAATTTCATAATATATTCAAATATAATTATTGATCAAACAGTGAATCTGTAAAGGGTACATGAGATTCTTTTATTCTTGTGTAACTTTAACTTTGAAATTATCTTCAAATGAAAATAGAAAAGAAAGAAAAACTGTAATTACTTAGCACCTACTATATGCAAGCAACTGTGCTCAGGAGGCTTTTAAGAGGCGCTTCTGTCTAAAGCCGCTTTTCACCCATACGAAAAAATCTCTTCTTGTAAATCTGCTCCTGCAATCCTTGAATTTCCTTTTCATCACAGTACTGAGTAGTTTCCGAGCTGACCTCCCCCTTCTGGTATTCAGGCCTTGTGCAATCCCATCCCTTTAAGGGCTAGACCTAGCGACTCCTAAGAAATGCAATCGACCCTTGAATAACATGGGCTTGCACTGCACAGGTCCATTTTTAAGCAGAATTTTTTCAGCCATCTACAGGGATGAAATACAGTATTCACAGGATACGAAACCCGCATATAAGGACGGCTGACTTTTCAAATACGGGGCTGCCGCAGTGCCACAGGGTGGACTTCAGGACTTGAGTATACATGCATGGATTTGGGTATACGCAGGGATCCTGGAACTAATCTCCCACATATACCAAGGGACGACTGAGGAATATGGCAAAAGCAATGAGTGATTCTAACATTAAGTTACATAAGACCGTGACTTCTTGCTCTTGCTCTTGCTCTCTCCCTCTCTGTGGCTTTTCTTACTTGCTGGCTCTGAAGAAGCCAGCTGCCATGTGTGAGCTGCCTTACAGAGAGGTCCAAGTGACAGGGAACTCTGGCCAACAGTCTTCAAGGAACTGAATGGTGCCGAAAGCCACCTGAGTAAGCTTGGAGTGAATATCACTTGGCCTATCCCTGAGGTGAGCGCAGCCCTGGCCTTGCGGCAGCCTGTGAGAGACCTTGAACCAGAGAACCCAGTTGAGCCACACCCAGATTTCTAACCTGAAGAAACCGAGAGATAATAAATATATGTTATTTTAAGCTACTAAGTTTTGTAGTTTTGTACACAGCAATAAATAACTTATGCAATCAATCACACACTGAAAGCCAGTGCAGGCATTTAGGAATGGCCTTAGCAGGTTAACCAAAAGGAATCTGATTGAGCTCTTTTCCTTTGTGAAAGAAGAAAATAGTCATTCTGTTGATGATCAAAATGCTTAGCGGATCCGTGGTGACTCCTGCAAGGTGTGCTCAGTGAGAGTCTTTGGGTGAGCAGCTTTGCTTTCTAGGTACGTGTGAGGACACAGAGACATTCCTGGCCTTGAGTCAGGACCCAAGATAGACAAATTAATTTTCCATATTCTGTATTCACTTGTAAGTATAATCAAAATATACATTGTTTTATAGGTTTTAAGAATATAAGTGGAATCACAGATGATACGTATTTGCTTTTTAAATTTAAGAATATTTCTTAGAGAGATTTCCAAATATGTGTATTTAGCTTAACAGCACTTTTTTTGACTGCTGCACAGTGTTCTGTAGCACAGATAGACCTGTCAAAGTTTATTCAACCATTTCCTTATTGACAACATATAAATTGTTTCCAATTTTTCACAATTACAGTCAACACTAGAGTCACTGTCCTTGGGTCCTTATACACATCTCTTCATGAAAAACAGAATTATTTCTACAGGTTAGTTATTTAGAAAGTGAACAGCTGCATCAAAAAGCATAGGCATTTTGAAGTTTTATGCATTCTAAATTCTGTATCCAATAAAAGGCACTATGTGTCTAAACACAGCATATTGAACGCATGTGTTAACAATCCATCCTTCCCTCTGAAGCCCCATCAAAATGACAGTAATATGGATAAAACAGACATAAATTACAAGTACAAAGAGTAGTGTGGAGAAGAAAATAGAAACAAGAATAGGTGATAATAGTCAACAAATGGATTTAAAGTGCAGAAAAGGAGACTGAAAGTGAACTCAGTCAGCTGGTATTCAGCAAACACTGAGAGGACCAAAGAAGCCCTTGCCTTGAAGAACCAACAGTCCAGCGGGGAAGGAGGCCCACCCTGTTCCACTGCAAAAGAGAAGTGCTATGATAGAAGAATGAAGAGGGATCTCTGGAAACACAAAGGCAAGCAGGAAGCTAAGATCAGATGTGGGGGTCTGAGAAGCCTTTTTAGAAAAGATCATTCCTGAGCTGAGAGTTGAAGGCTTGAGAAGGGTTAGCCACGTGACGATTAGGAAAAGTCTTCCAGGCAAAGGGAACAGCACGGACAAAGCACAGAGGTGTGAAAAAGCATGTCTGTGTGGGAAAGTATAAGAGGCCTGGAACAAATCTGCAGAAAAAATGTTAAATTCCTCTTTTCTGTGGCAGCCCTTTAAATATTTGGAAATGACTATCATATAGCTAGGTTTCAAAGAACACTGGTTGATATTCAAACATCACAGTCACTCTTTAAACATCGTAATATTCTAGCATAGAAAGTAATAGAACCATAACCTCCTCCATTGTAGACACTGACAAACAACCCTAAATCATGTCTTTATCACCAACTCGCAATATTCTCATGTAGTGAACTTGTCAAATAAACCCTGTTAAGTCTTTAACAAAGGTAATGGCATTAAGTCTTGTTTCCCTATTAAAAAAAATACTGCTTATTAGGATTCTTTTCAATTCAAATACAAAAACTTCACTTTGTTTTAGCCTGTTTTTTTTTTAATTAATTAATTAATTTATTTATTTTTATTTCAGGATATTATGAGGGCACAAACATTTTTGGTTACATTTTATGACTTTGCCTCACCCAAGCGAGGATTAGAGGCATGCCCTTCCCTCTACAATACTCACCGTGTCCATTAGTTGTGAGTTTACCCCCCTCAAACCTCCTAATCCCTGGAGACTATTACTATCGTGTGAGCACCACAGTGTCGATCAGTTAGTGCCAATTTGATGGCGAGTACAAGTGGAGCCTATTCTTCCGTTCTTGTGATACCTCACTTCAGAGGATGGGCTTGAGCTCTATCCAGGAAAACAGAAGAGGTGCTAGATCACAATCATTTCTTATAATTGAGTAATATTCCATTGTATACATATACCCAATTTTAATAATCCACTCATGAATTGATGGGCATTTGGGTTGTTTCCACATCCTTGCAATAGTGAATTGTGCTGCCATAAACATTTAGGTGCAGATGTCTTTATTATAGAATGTCTTTTGCTCTTTTGGGTAGATGCCTAATAGTGCTGTTGCTGGATCGAATGGTATTTCTATTTTTAGCTCTTTGAGGTATCTCCAAATTCTTTTCCACAGACACCAGCAAACATATAAAAAATTGCTCAACATCTCTAATCATTAGAGAAATGCAAATCAAAACCACAATGAGATACCACCTAACCCCAGTGAGATTGGCCTCTATCAAAAAAATCCCAAAACAACAAATGCTGGTGAGGATGTGGAGAGACAGGAACACTCTTACACTGCTGGTGGGACTGCAAATCAGCCTGGTTTTAAATTTTTAAGGTTTTTTATCATCGTAATATTGTCATCTAAAATAATCTCTCAGAGCCTACCATTGAACCACCAAAACCAACATGTATAACTCCATCGAAAATGATGTGAAAATATTGAACAGGACAGTGACCTGTAACAAGCTACTAAACTGGCCACTGGGTTAATATTGACCTGCCCCGTAAGAGGGAGTCTTGTGGTCTTCGGGAGGTGTGAATTTACCTAATCGGCCCAGCATTCAGCCCAGGTGTCTCCACCCTATCCTCATGCTCACGAAATGCCCCAGTGATTCCCTGGTCTCCTAGGGCTGCTTACCCTGACAATGTGCCTCCATCATAAATGGCCCATTGCCTGACTTACTGTCAGTTCCTTACATCTCTCTCCCTACTAGACTAGATGCTTTCTGAAGACAGGAACTGAATCTTATTTAATTCTTTGAATTTCTAGAACTTACAAAAATTGTCCACATTCCTACAATTTCATGAAATCCATTATATCATCAGTCCCAATCTCTAAAATAGTCCCCTTTTTCTTTTTCTTCTCATCCTTCCTGCCTTCCTCTATCTCCTCCTTTCTTCCTCTTTTGGTTGTCTTTTATGAACTAAAAGGCAGAAGCAAAAAGAGGTATTGTGATTTCTTTAAGCCCCAGGATAAGTAGAAAGGCCCAAGAAAACAAGTCCAAGTCTGTTTAGTTCCAAAGCCTATTCCCTTCGCGTCACCTGCTGCCTCTGTGGTACCAGCATCGATGGTGAGGTGCCATCTACTGCCCAGGGCTGTTGGGAAGATCAGTGTGGATAATGCATGTGAAAATTTCATTTCTGGGTAAATAAAAGGCAGCTTCCTCAGAACTCATTTGCTTACCCACTGGCATACTCCTATGCCAGGTGCCATAGGGTCACAGAAAAGGCACTACCTCTATCCTTAGGTTTACATTTTCCCTCAGGAAATAATGATCAGGATAGCCCATGAATCTGTATTTATCTATGATCACCTCATGTCTCCTGACCATCATTAACATGCACAATGTGTACAAAAACATGCTATCTGATTACAGGCTGGAATATGCCTGAGCCTTACCTAGATTCTAGAGCAACTTAGAAAATTCTTAAGCCTTCAGATACAGCGGTCATGTCTTGGGACAAGTAAAAGCCCTGGACTTGGCCTCCCATGATTGAGTTAAATCCAATAACTTGCTTTTCTTTTGTACAGTGGGAGGAAGACTCTCTCATTTATCAGTCAAATGACCTTGAGCCAATCACAACCTCACTGAACTCCCAAGTGTGACAGGAGAAACATGCACACAGCAAAACTAACTGGAACTGAGAGAGACTCAGCGGAACCACGGGTGTGTGAATGAGGCCCCTCTGGGGCAGGTGCGGAGAGTGCAGAGTTGGTGAAAGGTCTGTGGACACAGGGAACGGAAAACCAAAAAGGCAAGAAAGGTTCAGTCCAGAGTGGCCTTTACAAGACCTAGTTCCAGTGATAATTCAAAAGTAAAAATCACCAGGATAAAGCAAAATGAAATCCATTTGCTGGAAAAGTGGGTTCTGCTGTTTATCAAGATAAAACCTCTCTCCAGGGCTGTGCCTTCGGCCTTTCTGCTTTGCTGGAGTTCTTTGGAGTCCTTTTCCTCTAAAACAGGCTTGACTCTGCCTCAGAACTCTGCTCCCAATTGCTAACAGAATTGATTTTCTGCCATCAGCTGTGTTGGGCAGGAATAAGGTCATTCCATGTGGGGTGGCAGCTGGTCAGGGACCCAGGGTGCTGCCTCTATCCACACATCCACGCCCATCAGGCCAGTAACCTGCCTAGGTCCCTATGGGTCTAAAAGGGCCTAAGTTTTATCTCACCGCTCTGTGCTTTACTCTAGATAAGCAGTCTTCACAGGGGGAACACGTGCCCAAGAGGTGAACAGGCAGAGACGGTTTTAAAGAAATCAATTTCCAGACCTTCAATGGCCATTTTCTTTGTTCTTTCCTATACTGGATCTGCCAAGAAGGTACCCATGGTGGAGGGACAGCTTACCTGTTATATACCCCCCACTGTGACCCTTCCCCATTTCATAAAAGGTAGTCCCTCCCCCCACCCCGTATCCCAAATCTTGCTACAGTGCACTGTGGCAGACTGCAAAAATGGCCACCAAGCAAAATAACGGTTCCAAATATCAATGTCAAAGTCTGAGGTAAAAGCCCTAACAACTAGTAACACATCCTTTTCCAAGTCAGTTTCCACTTCTTGGTTTTCAACAAAACAGAAGGAAGGCCCAATCAGGTCGCCAGCTGATAAATCATTAAAATAATTTTTGATGACAGATCAACCTGATTTTTGGCTTAGAATGCAAATTTAATTGAGACTCGAGTGACTTTACTATAACAAAACTCCTTTTGTTTTCATCTACATATTTATGTGAACAAAGTTTCTCAACACCCATATCTATAAAAATGAAAATAGGAAATAGAATTTTCACTGAATCATGTCTCATTCTTGCAATAAGTGATATTTACCCATGAATGCATTAACTGGGAGAGGGAGTAGCAGAAACCTCATCTGTCTCTTTAACAGATACATTTCCTAAAAGATACACTTCCCATAATAAGTTTTATGTTTAAAAACTCCCTTATACCGTCCAACCTCATATAGAACATATCTCACAATGAACTCTTTTTCTTTTACCCCAAACTAGCAAGTTCTCTCTCTCTTGCTCTCACTCTCACTCTCACTGTCCTCCTTCCTCCCTACCTCTTTCAACCATTTCCTTTCTACCTGAGGCTCCCCTCAGCCTACCAGCCACCTATGTCCAAAGTCCAGGGTTATCTTTGACTCATTCTTTTGCTTCTATACATGAATTAACTAATCTCAGCCATTCTCATGTCTCTTCCAACCCCTCCATTCTCACTGCCATTTCCCTGCACCTGCAGTGTTCTGGTTCAGCAATCAGATTCTACTTCCTTCCACCTCCAATGTATTTTGCACACAGATGTATGTCGATGCAATTTTTAAATGTGACTCTGATTATATGCTTCATTTTTTCCAAAAGAAAAAAGACTCTCAAGGCCCTCAAAGATCTGGTTCCAATCCCCCTTTTCAATCCTATCCCTCCAAACTCTTCCACAGTAGCCTTTACTCCACACAAGCCAAAGACTTCATTGTCCACTCTTAGCCCACACCTCCTTCAGGTTCATTCCTGACTCCTCTGCTGGAATGTCAGAATATGGGCACCTCAGTAAATTTTTTCCAATAGATAATTAACCTTCAACAAAACTAAGCCTTTCTTTTTTTCATTGATGCAGTACTCAAGTGATATGCCTTGAACTTCACAAATACTTAATTTCTCCTTTTAGCAGTATGAAACATTCTAAAGGAGTTTTCTTAGAATTCTATTAAAGAGCACTTCATTATGAGTATAAAATAAAAATTCTACATAAGGTTATTGTGAAAATTCTTCCTGAGGAAAAGAAGACTTTAAAATCATCCCGTACATGCTTTGGTTTAAGAGATATGGCTTTGAGCATATAAACTACAGATTAAGCTCATATTGTTCAGTATGCCCCGGCAACAAAAAGACTTTGATTTCTGACCTTAGTTTGGCTTTGCCTCCTTAATCGAGTTAAAGAAATAGAGCCAATTATAATTAAGTTACAGCTTTTCTAAGTTAGAATGAAATGAGCCAAAGAGAAGGACTGGCCCACTTCTGATCTAATGTCCTTGAAGGAGACACGCCAATGGGAAGCTGGCTCTGCTCTGATGGGCAGGGGAAGGGCCCCCGTAGGCAGAGTGAGTGGGAATCAGCAGGTGCAGCTACTGTGATTGGCAGTCTGCATCCATTTTCTGGGGATGGGCCTTGAGACCAGTTCTTCTCCTCTAGCTCCCCACTGCGAAGACTTGCAGAGAACCTGCCTGGGCAAGGCATGGCTCAGAAGACACCAATACTGCATCTGCCACCAGTCCCTTCAACCCAAGGAAGCCAATTCCCCAACCAAGAGGGAATCTGCCTGTGTCCCAGCATGGGAGATAGAGGACATGAGAGGTAAATTACACTTAACTTTACTGCCCAACTCCCCCAAATCAACCTCTCTTCTGTTACTCTAAGCACTTAGCATTAAAAGAACTCAATTCAACCCATCCGTGTTGGTAGGTTAAAAATAAATTTGGAATAGGCTGTCTTTTAAAACCTCTAGATGGCTCAGGAATCCATGAAGGCAGCAAACACACCTGTGTCTTCCCGGAGTCTGAGTCTGGAGCTCCCTAATTCCAGCTCCATTTCCTGGAGACTTGCCTGCATTCCTTACGAGAGTTTTCAGACCATGAGAGTTTTTAACATAATCGCATGGGCCACACACTCCAATGAATTAAAGGTCAAGAAAAACCAATAAATGTGGAACAGACACAGCAGAGGAGCTTGGGCTACATTTCCTTTACCTCTCAACTCCTTCACAAGTGGAATCTCTTCATGCACCCACCCTTTTCCCAACATTGGAATCTAAGGATGTTTAAAAATATATGCCTATTACATATACACATACACAAAGAAAGACATAACTCACAGGGAAAGGACGGAGGGAGGGAGGGATGAGAAAAAGAAGGAAGGAAAGAAGAGAGAGAGAGAGAGAGGGAGAGAGGGAAAGAGTGAAAGAGGGAGGAAGACAGATTAGATAGGCTAGATAGATAGATGACAGAGTGATAGATAGATGACAGAGTGAACTATCATTTACTGAATGATTCTCTTTGCCAGGATCTGGCATAATCCCTTTATGCTGGCCATCTGTAACACCTTGAACCATTACCACAGTTCAGCAGGGTAAGTAATTGGTGTTACTCCTGTTTAAAAGATGAGGCTGAGATGAGGCGTCATATGCAGGTCTGCCTGACACCCAAACCCATGCTTTCACCAGGATGGAAGACTATACTTCATACTAAAGGCAGAAACACAAATCATTCTGACTTTCACACACTGCTCTCTCCCCACCTGTTATATAGGCCTAACTTTGAACACAGTTCCAGAACTCCATCTGGAAAACTGCTGCTCTCCCTCCAGCTTAACTAGTCCACCCCATCCTGTCTCCCAGATCAGAAAACATCCTCTTTTGTCTACAACATCTCAGACATGCGTTCCCAGAGAAGCCCAGTAAGAGCAATTGAACAGGGCAAGAGCGTTTACTAGGCTCACGGGGTTTCAAGCTGGTGACTCAGCTGTTGCAATTTATATCATGCCTCTTCATCACTTTTCTGAAAAAATCAAAACTGGCACTCTGTGGTGGTTGTTTTTTCTCTCCTCTAATACTTTCTGCTCCAGGTCACTTCCTCGTGACCAAAGATCCACCCTGGTCCTGACCAGATCCAGACAGCTGTTAATTACCCAGGAAGCAGAGTAGGGAGGGCTATTGTCAGTTGTTTTTCCCTTAATAAATAAAAATAAATGTATTGCTGTATCTTGTTTCCTGCAGAGTCATTGTTTTCATGGGCAGGAAGAGGCCCTATGGAGAGGTCCTCGGGCTAATTTCATTGCACCCTCAGAGGTCAGATTATGCCCAAGAGACTCTTTGCAGGAGCGCACAGCAACAAGCAGCCCAGACCAGGTCAGCTGGTCTCCATGCAAGTGTCACCTTTGCCCCGCCTGGGCTCTCTTATTGGTCCCAATGCTTCCAATTCCTTGAGTGGAAAGGAAAAGGCTTTAAAATGAGCTTTAAAGAGAATAATGGGGCTTGTGTAGAATCAGGGCAGGCGCAGCATAATCTCTTCTCCGACTCTTTAGGCATTGTAAGGATGTCTCTTTATGGGATTCTGCCCCACCCCATAGGAAAGGGGAGACTCCCACCAACACTACTACCGTCTCTGAAACCCTGGAGTAAGATTTCCTTCTTTTTCCTTCCATCCCTGACTTGCTTCTCCTCAGGAAGAAGGAGTAGTGGAAAATCTCTGCTGCCACCAGGCTGGCTCTGATGTGTGCTCCTTTAATGTCAAATCTTTCATTCCCCCCCACAGGCAATAAGTGCCCCACAAGAAAGCATCCATCTTCCTACCCCTCATCCTAATCCACCTGCTCACTTTTCTTCCCCTGCAATGGGAAAGATCTGCAGTCCCATAGCTGCCCTGGGACTCAAGGGAGCTGGGTGAGAAGGACCTGACACACACAGTCTCTCATCTGGGTTTACCACTGCTGAAGTTGATACTGGTGAGGGCAACTTCAAAATTCTGATGCTTTTCTGAAGGGGTCCTTCAATTTGAAAGGGAAGAAGAGTGTGATGAATTAGCCCTTCCAATCTAGGCAGCACTTTATGTAGTTGCATTACAATTAGTTATAAATCATTATCACATGACAGTGAGAAATTTGAGCACAGATTCCATGTGATTCACTTCACATTCCCAGAGCATCCAAGCACAGTGTGTTGCTCATGGTATCACACAGATATTTATTGAATTAAATCATGAAATTTGCAACTTCTAAAAGAGCAGTTAATGTATTTATTATATGTAGACATGTGTATATATACGTATATATAGCATATATATGATGGCCTAACACTAAGAGTAAACAATAGAAAAAAATTACAAAATCACTGTAATCTCACAACGTGAATATAACTATACAGTATATAGTATAGTGGAGTGAATTTTCATCTGTTCTTTCTCTGTTATAAATGTGCATATTTATTTATATATACTTGGTTGTAGTCAGAGTATATATACCATTTATATCTTTTTCTCTGGGTATTGTACATGTATATTTCATGCAACATATAACATTGTTCAGTATTGCTCCGTCATCCTCCCTCAGTCAAGCCTGATAATGGCCACATAGGATGCTATCCAGTGAAAGTGCCACAGTTTACAGAAACAGTTTCCTGCCTTGGGTTATTCAGATTTTCACAAAAAATATTTAAAAAAAAAATAATGATGGAAGGAATATTGTATTTAACACTACTTCCTTTTTTGCTTCTTTGTTATTTATTGCCTTACAATGGAGTCTCAGAAAAGGAATCTCTGTGTCAAACAGGATAGACATTATTATAGCTCTTCATACACATTGCTAAGTAGTTTTTCAAAAGTGGTACATTAATGCCATGTGTCAAAGTACCACTTTCACCAAATCTTCTCTAACAGGGGATATTCCAACTGTTAAAAATGTTAAATTGTACAGGTCAATAAATAGTTGCTTATATTTATTCCACAAAAATTTGGAATAAATTGGGGTATCCCCCATTGGAGACTGTGAGTCTTCTCATACGTCTTTTAAGAATAAATTGGTAAAATTCTTTAAATGGCAATCTGTTAATGTCTTCCTCAATTAATAATTTATATATACTTTGATCCAGCAATTCCATTTTGGGAAATTTATTCTACAAATTCCCTTGAACATGTATGTCCTGGTTAATTATTATAGCTCTGTTTGTGGCTCAGTTTGAAAAGATTTGAACCATTCCCACTGGCTAGCGTAGACTGGTGAAATTATGGATGGTCCATGGATACGATGGATCGGTGTGTAGTTGTCTAAAAGAATGAGGAAGGTCTCCATATACTGATCTGAAATATCTCCACAATATATTTTTCAGTGAAAAAAGCAAAGTGCAAAACAGCATTATGGTATGCTACCTGTGCATAAAATGGGGGGGAAGAACTGTACATTGATATTTTCTTACATCTGCATGAAGAACTCTGGAAGTATTCATAGAAGCCTGGTGATGGGTCAAGCTTGGGAACTGGATGGAGGAGGCAGCTCTGGGGTAAGATTCCCTGTTGTATGTCTTTTTATGTCATTTAATCATTGAGCCATGTTCATTCACTGATTTATAGAGCACCTAATGGTTACCAGGCACTATTCTACATGCTGAGGATATAGCAGTCAGCAAAAGAAGCAAAAATCTCTCTGTTCCTGGGAACTTACAGATACATACTAAACAAATATGTAAAATATATAGTATGGGCAGATGATAATAAGTGATAAGGAGGAGAAAAGGGGAAAATAGGAAGGAGAATATGAAGTGTTGAATGGGTATCGGTGGGGAGGACTGAGGTAGAGTGACCAGAGTGAAACTCACTGAGGTGACTTTTAAGAAAAAAATTGAAAGGAAATGGAAGAGTGAGTGTATTAAAAATTCACATCATTAAATTAAAATGAGTATTCATTCCATTTACTCTTTCTAACAACCCTGTTAGGAGTTCTTAATAAGATTATTATTATTAATGAGATTATCCCCATTATAAAATATCATTCTGGTCCCAGTAGGTTGCTTGCAAATAGTTAAAACAAGAAATGTTAACTCCTCCAATCCAAGTGCTGAGACAGAGGGAAACAAAACATTTGGGAAGAATGTGGATGGGTGTGTAGGGGTGGGGGGCGAGGGGAGAAGATGACCTCGAGAGAGCCCTGAAGACTAGGAGGGAGTTAGCCAGTCGAGGACCGAGGGGAAGAATTCTTGCAAAAGGAAGCAACTGTGCAAAAGCAAAGAGGTAAGCAAAAATCTGACAAGTGCTTAGAATAACTGGAGCAGAGGTCTCGGGCAAGGTGGGAAGCGACTAAATAAGAACATGGAGAAGTAAAGGTCAGACACTAAAAGTCCTGGTAAGCCACACAAGGACCTGTAGAGTGGGGTGCCCCAAACCATCCCCAGGTCCCTTTCTCCTTGTTTTTCTATTTTAGAGCAGGTTTTTTCAATCTTGGCACTATTGACATCTTGGACTCGATAATTCTTTGCTGTGGGAGATCGTCCTGTACATTATAAGATGTTTCTCCTCCGCTAGATGCCAGTATCAGCCTGCCCTTCCAAGGTATGACAACCAAAAATATCTCCAGACATTTCCAGAAGTCTTCCTGTAGGGCAAAATCACCCCTGGTATGAAACACTGGTCTAAACCTTGACAAAGCTAAAATTCTCATTTTTCCAGCCTCCCTTGCAGCTAGAGAGGGCCATGTGACACAGTTCTGGTCAATGAAATATCAAAGGAGATCTACCGGAATCTCCTTCATTTTCTGCCTTTTTTTGACCTTGAATGACAGCATGAACAACAGCAGCCACGTTTTAGCCATGAGATGACAAGTTTAAAAGAAAGGCCATGAGAATCACAAAGATGTTGGCCCCTACATTTTTTACTGTATATATTTAAGGTGTACAACATGATGTTTTTATATACATATACATAGTGAAATGATTACTACATCAAGCAAATTAACATATCCATCACCTTCCATGATTATCTTTTTAATTTTTTTTGTGGTAAAGCACCTAAAATCTACTCTCTTTTTTCAGTATATAACACAATGTTATTAACTATAGTCCTCATGCTGTACATTAGATCTCAAAACTTATTCATCCTACGCAACTGCAAGTTTATACCCTCTGACCTACTTCTCCCCATTTCCTTTCCCCCCTCACCCCTGGTAACCACCATTCCACTCTTTGTTTCTATGCATTCAACATTTTTTTGAGATTTCACATATAAGTGAAATCATGCAGTATTTTTCTGTCTCTGGCTGGGTATATACCCAAAGGAAATGAAATTAGCACCTTGTAGAGATACCAGCACTCCCAGGTTCATTGTAGCCCTATTCACAACAGCCAAAATATGGAAACAACCAAAGTGTCCACTGATGGATGAATGAATTAAAAAACTGTGGTATATATACACAGTGGAATATTATTCAGGAGATACTGCCACTTGTGACAACATGGATGAACCTGGAGGACACTATGCTGACTGAAATAAGCCAGACAAAGAAAGAAATATGCTGGCCCCTACATATTTAAGCCAATGGGCTAACGCTAGCAATCGCCCACTTCCAGACTTTTTGGTGTGTGGGTGAGATAACTCCTATGTGTTTAGGCTACCAAGTTGAGGTTTTCTATTATTTGCAGCTGAAAACAATTCTAACTGCTAAGCCATACAAAAGTGTTTGGATTTTATCTGAGATAATGAGGATGCACTGAAGGAGTCTCAAAAATAAAAAGAGTTGCATCATCACACCTGCATTTTGGAAAGATCATTTTGCTACAAAATATAGACTGTGAAGCAAGACTGGAGGCAGGAAGACCATGGAAAATGCCGTAATGGCAAGGCAGGCAAAAACAGGCTGGGGCTTGAACCAATTCAATAATGGCGGGAATAAAGTGGAGGGGACACGTTTGAGGGACATTGAAAGGCTAAAATGGACCCACCCTACCCAGTTGGATATGAGCCGTGAAGAAGATGCATCAAAGGTTAAAGATCATATTTCTGGATTATATGATGTCTTAGATAGGTATGCAAAAGCAGGAGTATATTTAAAGTGAAGGACAATATTCCACTCTAGGCCAGGTTGAATTTGACATGCTTATAGTATATCCAAGTGGTAATTTTCAGAACACTTTGAAAAGGAAGGCAGAAAAGAGATGGGAGTAGTAATTGTCTAATTTATATATGATATAATTCAAAATTTAATATTATAATAAAATAACATACTTATTATGAAATAATATCAATGAATTATAGAATAATTAAAAAGACAGCTAAGCAAAAAGAAAAATAAAACATATAGGCACATACCTGTACAATGCTGGCGCCCAGATATAATTTGTAGTAAAATGTGGTTGCTTATACAGATGAGTATGCACACATAAATGGGATTATATTGTATGTAATGCATGGTAACAGACTTTATTCAGCCAACAGCATGGCATAAATATCTTTCTATTTCAATTAATATCCACCAATTTTTCTAATTTTTTTACTACTTGTATTATAAACAGTTTTGAGATGAATTATTTTCATAGTAAAATTTCTGCCTATATCTCTAATTATTTCCTTAGGAGAAATTTCTAGAAGTGGAATTTCTGGCTATATGTGTTTTTAAGGCTTTTGATAGATATGGTCAAATCATTCTCTAGAGAGGTTGTAGTGATTCACAATCCCATAAGCGCTGTGGGCAAATACTCATGTCCTCACACTTTCTCCAAGATAAAGTTATGTACTTAGTCACTTAAATCTTTGAGAAATTTATAAAATAAAAACATTAATCTCATTGCTGTTTCCATTTTGTGTTTGCTAGTATTTGAAATCTGTATGTTTTATTAATAATTTGTATTTTTTCTTTTTCAAACTGCTAATTCTTATACTTTGGCAACTTTTCTTTTGGGACACTTATTGATTTGTGAGGGCTCTTTATATGTTATAAACTTTAACCTTTCTTCATTAATGCTACATTTTTTTTCTTAGTTTGTCACTTGTCATTTACTTTTAGGGCTCATTTTGGTAAGCAGATATTTAAAATTATTGAAATGGTCAAGGTTTGAAATGACTGTTATGAAGAATGGGCACAAGACGTATCTAGAAGCAAAGAGAAAGATTAAAGCACTAAATGAGAGGCTCAGCTGAGACTGGAGACCATGAATTTCTAGCAGCTTCAAACTGCAAACTGTATTCCCAGTAACGCAATTGTGCTCAGAAGAAAAAAAAAAGCAACTGCAAACTATAGCAGCACTTGATAACCTGGGAGCAGAGGGAGTCTTAAGTCATCACATATCAACCCTGTGCAAGCTGATATGTGAAAGTAAAACCAGTCTCTGCCCAAAGGAAATCTAATCAGAACCTTAGTCCCTTCCTTTTTATATAACATCCAGAGACATCAGGCAAAAACAAAAGCAAAATATCAAAAAATTAAAAACTCTCTCAAGCAGCAGAGAAGGAGTTTGATCATTCAAACTACTGAGCATTTTCATGTATTTTTAAATGGCTCCTTTTATATGAACAGCATCTGTTTTCAAGAAATGATCTTGAGGAGAAATTCAGCCATCCTCCTATAGAGTTCAACTTTGAGCCAAGACAAGGGGCAAATATCAGACTCTCCCAGACACACATACCTTCTACCTCCATCTCTCCCACCTCACACAGCCCCCCAAACACAAAACACACACACACATACACACACACACACACACATACACACACACACACACACAGAAAGAGAGAGAGAGAAAGTGAGCAGGATACACTCAGCGTGAGGGTTTCCCCTACTATTTTTCTCAGAAACTGGACAAAATAATAAGGCAGTTGTGTGCATTAGCAAGCATGCTGCTGAAATAATGGACCACATGGATGGGACAAGAGGCAACCAATGCACTGGGAGAAAACAGGCGGAGTTAGAGCACAAGGAGTTGAAGAGTAGATACAGCAGAAGAAGAGTAGAGAACAGGAGAGAGCTACAAGATTAGGACATTTTCTACAGTTTTCTTTTATCATGCTTTTCTTCACTGCTTCCAATCCATTTATTCAATTTTCTTCTTTGAAAACAATGGTTATTTGTATCTGTTATATTGACCTTCATATTTTAAATTTTCTTTATGTATTTCATTTATAATCAGGAAGTATTCCCCACTGAATCAAGTCTATTTACTGGATCTAACAAATTTTATCTTAGCCACTCTATTTTCCATTTCCTTACCTTTTTAAAAATCTCAGCCCATACTTACTTAAAAGATCTTCCTTCATCCCAAGCAGTATTTAATTCAAGAGTATGGGGAAGGAAGGAGGAAGTTTGGAGAGGAGAGAAAAACAGGGCCTTGTACCCTTTTGGCCTTGACAAGATCACAAGACACATGGTCAGTAGAGACCACTCGATGAGTTACCACTTTCAATGGCCACATTCAGGGTCACGCTGGCTGAAATGGAAAACTGCCAGGCACCTCCTGTGCCGAGCAGAGCTCCAAAGTCCAATACTCTGTTTGCTCTCACCTGAGATATTTTCTTGCAACCACTGATTTGCACGTTTCCTTTGAAACCTTGGAAATTCCAGACCCTCTCTGCCACCTGCACTTCATTTGGGGCATATCTTCACTATCAAGTTAAGGGAATCATCATTCAATCACTTGTGCAAACATGATGCCAGAATTTCAAACATCTCTTTTCTAGCTTTAGTGTCCTTTCTACCCAATACAGCCTTGAAGACAGAGCAAAGGTAAGAGTCCTCTGATGTGCGGGTGCCCGGGAAGGAGGCCTCTGGACCTCCTTAAGGGAGGTGAGGAGCTGACTGATGACCTAGGCACTCACTGATCCAAGAAGGCAGAGCCCCAGACCTGAGGCACATGCAGATTACATGCTGCACCTTGCCAACCACAAAGGAGCCAGCCAGGTAAGCCTGGAGAGTCTCTCTTTCTGAAATCAGGCTGCACGCCATCCAAGATCCTCTCACAAAGAGAAGCTATGAGCTTCCTTGGCTCATGGAACCATCAATCTTGGCCTGGATTTGCCACTGTAAATAAAAAATGTCAGGTTTTGCATTTGAACTCTTAGGTCACCACGTATCAACCCTGCCTAGAGAATTAGAAAGTAAAACCAGCCCTTGCCCCAAAGAAATCTAATTGGAACCTCAGTCCTTTCCTTTTTATACAACATCCAGAGACATCAGGCAAAACAAAACAAAACAAAGTACCAAAAAAACCCTAAACCTCACTCAAACCACTGAGCATGTCATTTTTATCTATTTTAAAATGGGTTCTTTCATATGAACAAAATCTGTTTTCAAGAAATGATCTTGAGGAGAAAGTCAGCCATCTTCCTAAGAGTACAACATTACACCAAGGAAGGGGCAAATATCAGACTCCCCCAAACTCACAGACCTTCTGTCTCCATCTCTCCTATAGGCTATCAAACACCTCAGACAGCTCCTGAAACAGGGAGCACGCACACATACACACTCACACATGGGCAGCCTGTTTGGGGTTGGAACTGCATAGAAATAACCAGGATGGAGGCACGCCATCATCCCCCTCCATCCTCAGAGCTAATGCGCAATGACAGATGCCCACAGTAGCCCTGGGCTACTTCACTCACTCACTTGAGCTGAAAGGAAACCAAACATTTTCAGCAAGATAAAGCTCTCAGAACCCTTCATTTGCCAAATTAAAGAATGCCAAGCTTAACTCCCAACAAGAAGACCTTTCATCTCAAGACTGAGCACAGTAGAACACTCACTTCGATCACAGAGCGTTTCTCTCCTGAGTATAGGGCCAGAGATAGCCACCCAGGAGACAGCCCCGGACCCAGCCCAGGCCCCAAGCCCCAGGCCCCAGAGCTGGCCCAGCCAAGACCAGGTACCTACCCGCAACAAAGGAATAGGCCGCTAGGATGTTGCTGAGCAAAGCCATCTCCACGTGCTCTGTGCTGGGGCTGAGGGGCAGCCTTGTGTAGCATCCAGAGGAGACCTAGAGATGCTTCGGCTGAATCAACGTGGACACTCTCCCTCTCTTCTCTTCTGTTTGGGAACACAAAGGGGTTGATGAGACACATTCTGCTTTCCTGAGGCCATGTTCCAGGTAGCCTGGGCTTGTGAACAAAGAGCCAGTCTCCTGATGCCACTGAGCTTGCCAGTCAGGGACCACAAAGATCTGGGGTCTTGTCCTCTTTGCTCAAGCGAGCCTGTTGGTTTTCAAGGAAGCAGCAACTCTTTACATGTCTAATTTCCCTGGCCTTTCTCCTTTCTCTTCCCCGTCTCCCCACTTTAACACTCTCCCCTTACCTTTCCTGGTGTTCTTTATTGCAATCTCCCTGGTTCAACTTTGAGGCACAGCCCAGCGGGTCTAAATCACAAGTGTCCAAGCCACAGCCCTCTCCTCTCCTGCTCTGCTTTCCCGGGAGCCAGCACTGACGACACTTGTGTACCTTGATCAGTTTGCCTCATCCCTCAGGTCACCAAATGTGCGTCCTTGGCAGTGGGTCAGTGCTGGCTATCCCAGAACTGCCAAAATGGTTCCAGTTCTAATAAAATACCCACCAGAATTTGGTGGCTAAAGCCTGCTCCCTGCCCCCAATTCCATGACTACACCTGTGCCTGTGATGGGCCAAACACACACACACACACAGCCCACAGACTGCCCACCCACAGCAACATCCCTCCGGGGCCTTCTTTCTCGGTGTTCAGCAGCTCGGCCCCTGCCTGGAGGAACACATCCTCTCCCCAGCCGCTGCAGCAGCTCAGACCTGGCACCGTCATCGCCCAGTTCCCAGCAAAGGCTCAGAGCTCCTGCGCATGAGGTGGGAGAGAAATGGCAAAGACCCCAATGGCTCATGTTCAATGCTGTGGTGAATGGAGGATGGGGAACTGAGTCACGGTGTGCAGAGGGATGTCAGGTTGGGGAAATCTAGAGAAGCAGAAGGCTCTAGTCCTCTGGGAACGAACTTGGGCTCTCAGAGGGTCACGGATGTCAGTAACACAGAGCACAGAAGGCCTGGAGAGCTGCGATTCCACAAGGTGGATGGAGCGGGTTACGACAGAAAAGAACACTCTCACTCAAGGAGCAGCTGACCAACTCGCAGCTGAGAAGCAACAACCATAAGGTCCTTGGAGCAGTCAGAGGCCTTGGGAGTGGCAGGTCAGGGACTCTGAAAAGGGTTGGCTACTGTTGTGGGATCCCTGAGTCTCTAAGCCAGAGCACGGGGCCTCCTTTAGCAGCCATTTGAGTTCCTAAAATGTGACAAGTAGATGATACAGGTGAATGATTAGAACCACCATTAATCAAAGACCCTATTTCCGAGTGCTCATAAAATATTTTAATTTTATACTGGAGATTTCCAAACTGAAAAAGCACAGCTTTTAAAACCTATGACTTTGGAGTTGAGTTCTTTGCATATTTCTAAATGTTGAATATATTGTGATTCTAACTTAAAAAGTGTATACTATTTGACACAGAAATTTCATCTTTGATATTTTTCCTAACAGATAATTGAACTGGTATAATAAAGATAGGTTAAATATATTGACCTATCTTACATATTAACCTATCTTAATATATTAACCTGAGTTCAAAGGCTGTTCTACAGGTCTAAGGACTTCAGAACCCAGGAAAAGAGTGAAGTTACTGCAATGTGTCTGAGCATGCAGTGAGACAAGGCTATTTCAAATCCATTCCTTCCTACGTATCTCCTCTAATGTTACCATAGCACAAGTTTCATCACTTCATTTCTGAGAATTCTGCAACAGTCTCCTACCTGGTCTTTCCGCTGACATCTTCTTCCTGCTCAGTATAGCACCCACTCTCACCAACAGAGTCATCTTTCTCCAGTACAACCATGATCACATCATTCCATAGCCCGGCCCTTTAATGAATTCCCTTTGAACTTCTGAACACAACACATGCCCATTTTCACAATATCTTATCCCTATCCAGCTCCTAATTTATCTCCTATCCAAGTTGACACTCACACACACATACAGAGACACAAGCATGCTTAATGCTTCGAAAATATTTTCAGTTCCCCAAATGCAGCTCTTTCATCTTTCCATGCTTTTGATCATGCTCTTCCATTTGCTTAAATGCCCCCTTTCCCTTCATCTGTCTGGCAAATATTTCCTTTAAGAGAGAATTCAAAAGTTCTATGGCAGTTTCAAAATCCCAATAACATTTTTTTGCAGAAATAGAAAAATCTATACCAAAATTCATAAGGAATCTCAAGGGACTCTGAAAAGCCAAAACAATTTTGAAAAATAACGAAGTTGGAAGTCTCACTCTTCCTGATTTCAAAACTTAAAGACTGGCATAAAAACAGATATATAGACCAATAGAATAGAATAGATATCCCAAAAATAAACCCTTACATAAATGTTCAAATGATTTTTGATAAGTGTGCCAAATCGTTTAATGGGGAAAAGACTATCTTTTCAGCAAATAGTGTTAGGAAACTGGATATCCACATACAAAAGAATGAACTTGGACCCTTACTTTATACCATATTTAAAAAGACCTAAATATAACTGCTAAAATTTTTTACAAAACTCTTAGAAGAAAACATAGAAATAAAGCTTCCTGACATTGGATTTGACAGTAGTTTCTTGGATATGACACCAAAAACCCAGACAACAAAAGTAAAAAAAAATAGCTAAATGGAACTTCATTAAAATTAAAAACTTCTATGCATCAAATATCACAAGAGAGTGAAAAGGAAACCCAAAGAATGGAAGAAAATATGTACAAATCATTATCTAATAAGGGGTTATTATCTGGAATCCTATATATCCTAATTCCTAATATCAGAACTCCTACAACTCAACAACAAAAACAAACAACCCAATTTAAAAACGGACGAAGGACTTGAAAAGATATTGCTTGAGTGATATAAGAATAACCAATATGCACAATAAAAGATGCTCAATATCATTAAGCATTAAGGAAATGCAAATCAAAACCACAATGAGATACTACCTCATACCCATTAGTAAGACTACCATCAAAAAATCAGAAAATAACAAGTATTGGAGAGGATATGGAGAAACCAGAACCCTTGTGCACTGGAAGGTAAAATTGTGCAGCCACTATGGAAAACAGTAAGGCAGTTCCTCAAAAAAGTTAAAATAGAATTATTACATGACCCAGCAATTCCACTTCTGGGTCAACTCAAAAGAATTGAAAGCAGACACTTGAACAGAATTTGTACACCAATGTTCAGAGCTGCATTATTCACAGTAGCCAAAAGGTGGAAGTAACCCAAATGTCCATCCATGGATGAATGAATAAACAAAATGTGGTATATACATGCAATGGAATACTACTCACAGCCTTAAAAAGGAAGGAAATTCTGACACGTTATAACATGAATGAACCTTGAAGACATTAGGCTAAGTGAAATAAGCCAGTCATAAAAGACAAATATTGTGTAATTACACATATACAAAATACCTAGAGTAGTTAAATTCGTAGAGGCAGAAAGTAGAATAGTGGTTTTAAGAAACTAGGGGAAGAGAGGAAAAGAGAATTATCATACAGGGTGCAGGGTGCAAAGTTTCAGTTTTGCAAGATGAAAAGAGTTCTACAGATGGATGGTGGTGATGGTTGCACAATACTGTAAATGTACTTAATGCCACTGAACTGTGCATTTAAAAATAAGTTAAGATGATAAATTTTGTTATGTGTATTTCACCACAATTTTAAAAATCAGTAATAATAATAATAATAAAGTTTCAATGGGGTACAACAGTGAATTGTGAAGGTTTCTTCATTTAGAGAATCCTGCCATCAAATTTTGGTTTTAAATGAACAGGAATGCTAGCAGAGTTATCTTTTAGTGCTATTAAAATTAAAGTCAATAGAATTCTAATTCTATCACATTATGAATATGGCTTAATTTTAAGTAAAAGATGTTATCTCACTTATTTAAAAAATTGAATAGTAAATTAGTATAATCTATCACATTTATAGAATAACAGGTAAAACATATATCACATCAATAAATGCAAAATATATTTGTGTAAAATTTAATAAAAATTCATGATTTAAAAAAAAAACAAGAAGAAACCCAACAACTCAAAAAACTCAACTCAAAAACACAAATAACTTTAAAAAGTGGGCACACCTAACAGGTACAATGCATATTGTCAGGGTGATGGACACACATAACTTTGACTCAAACTGTATAAAAGCAATTCATGTAACCAAAATGTTTATACACCCATAATATTGTGAAATTAAAAAAAAAAGACCCAAAAAATGGGCAAAGGACATGAACAGATATTTTCAAAAGAAGCTATACGAATGGCCAAGAAGCATATGAAAAAAAATGTTCAGCATCACTAATCATCAGAGAAATGCAAATTAAGACCACATGAGATACCATCTTATACCAGTCAGAAAAAAGTCAAAAATAACAGATGTTGGAGAGGATGCAGAGAAAAGTGATCTCATACACTGTTGGTGGGAATATAAATTAGTACGACCTCTATGGAAAGCATATGGAGATTTCTCAAAGAATTAAAAATAGAACTATTCGATGCAGCAATACCACTACTGGGTATCTACCCAAAGGAAAAGAAGTCATTACATAAAAAAGATACCTGCACTCGTATGTTTATCACAGCACTATTCGCAATAGCAAAGACAGCGATTAACCTAAGTGTCTATCAATGGATGACTGGATAAAGAAAATGCGGTATATATATACATACACGCATGTGCATATACACATACCCCATGGAATACTATTTAGCCATAAAAAGAATGAAATCATGTCTTCTGTAGCAATATGGAAGGAACTGGAGGCCATTATTTTAAGTGAAACAACTCAAACACAGAAAGACAAATACTGCATGCTCTCACTTATAAGTGAGAGCTAAATACTGTGTACCCGTGTACAATAATAGACACTGGAGACTTGGAAGGGTGAGAAGGGGAGGGACGAGAAATTACTTAATGAGTACAATGTACACTATTTGGGTGATGGCTGCACTAAGGGCTCAGACTTCACCACTATGCAATATATCCATGTAACAAAACTGCACTTGTACCCTCTAAAATTATACAAATTTAAAAAATAAAGAAAGGTCTACACATTGAAGCTCCCCATGAATCCTCCAAAAGCCCTTCTTTGGCTACCGAAGTATCCAAATATTCTTCTAATATTGCACTTATGATATTGCAATTGGAATTATCAGTTCACACGTTTGTCTCCTAAAGTGGAGAGGCATCTTATAAATCTTTGTTACACAAGCCCCTGGCATGGTGCCTGATGAAAGGAGGTTCTCAGTGAATGCCAGCTGACTGGATGGGTGGTGGGGGGATGAATGAAAGGTACAATGACAGATCTGAGGGTGAGCCACCTTGAAGACTAAAGGACAACAGGGTTGACAGTGGCTCTGCATGGGGCACCAAGCAGAGCACTTCCCCAAGACCATGAGACACATGCAAGACAGAGCCTTAGGTGACACAGAAACTCTTCCTGCAAGTCTCCCTGTCACAGGTGCCAGTGGAGAGGGTGGCAGGAGCCAGGAGCAGGAGAACCAGGCACAAAAAAGTCAGGCCAAGGCAGAGGAAAAATGACATCTGGATGGCCCATCCTAAAGAGTAGCCTTCTTGGAAGACACTCCATGGTCCACATGGGACAAGGCGGGGTCAGCACAGCTCTTCTGTAAAGGGCTGAGAGTAAACAGCTTAGTCTTTGAGAGCCTGAGAGTCTCTGTCACAGCTACTCAACTTTGCCATTGTGTTACAAGAGCAGCCATTGGTAATACATCAGTGAATAAGTGTGGCTGTGCTACAACAACATTTTATTTACAAAAATAGGTTTTGGTCCTAATTTGGCCCACAGGCCATAGTTTGCAGACCCCTTGCCTAGATCCTAACTGCTCAAAATATGGCATGAGGACCAGCATCACTGACATTACTTGGGAGCTTCTTAGATCTGCATAATTTTGATCACCATCCCAGACCTACTGAAGCAAAATCTTATTTTACAAGATGCCCAGTACAGTTTGAGAGGTTCTGCTCTACATAATCCCCTTCAGCCTGAGCACCATGACACCACAACAGAGGCCCAGGGGACTTTCACTTAGCGCCCTCTTTATAAATCTGATCTTGGCCAGAGGGCTATTCCTCACTGACCCTGTCACACAGCTCAGTTCTCCAAGCGGTTACAGAGAACCTTAGTGTGGACTCCAAGCCAGAGGACAGGAATTGGCAGAGGAGAGTCTGTTCAGGGTATTCGTCAATGAGACAAGGTCTGTAGAAGTCAGAGAAGTGATGAACCCCAGAGCCAAACTCTACTCCCAAATCCTTCTTGGGCCCTCCCTTAACAGGGATGAACCAGCTCCAGGTAACTCTGGACACCTTCCACTGGCAGTTCACCCTGTAATTAAAACATTTCTGCATCTCCTGCCAACATAAAGGTAAAGAGAATGAAGCACTCATTCACTCCTAAGTACAACTTTGTACTCTGTTCCTCAAGGAAGCCCTTCACCACTGGTTAGATCCTAGAAGAGTGGTTCTCAATCCAAGGCGGTTTTGCCCGCAGGGAACGTTTGACAACGTCTAGAGACATTTTTGGTTGTCACAACTATAGTGGGGCATGACACTGGCATCTAGTGGGCAGGGGCCAGGGATGCTGTTAAACATCCTACAGTGCACAGGACAGGCTCCCACCACAAAGAACTATCTGACGCAAAGTGTCAATAGTGCCAAGGTTAAGAAACATGTTCTAGAACAAACATCACCACTTCATTAACCAGCCTAAGCAATTCTCAGTGTCCAAGAACCTCATGTGTATCCCCAACACAGTCAGAAAGGTGTCAGAAAGAGGGGCTGCTTCCCAGCGCCTTGATCAGGGCAGCACAGGTCCAAGTCCTGGGCGAACAACTCAATATTGCCAGTGGCCAGAAGTGACCAAGCTCTGGCATAATGACTCACAGCAACCCGGCGCTTAAGAGAGCACATCGTCAACCAATGCTGGCTTATTAATTTGTAGCTAGAGAACCACCTGGCACAAGACTATATTGTGTCCTCTAAATATGTCGATCCTAGGGATTATGTTGGTAAGGACAGAATTATGACTAAGGGGCTGTGTATTTTCAAAGCCAGGCTTTTCTCTCAGTGATAACCCATTGTACTAACCTCATGGCATTCCAGAGAAAAATCATTTCTAGAGAACACTCTAGGGCCAGTCAGCCAGCATCACAGTACACTTTCTTTGGACAGCACCTACCAGTTCTTGAAAATCTTACTCTCCAACAGCTTTCTTTCATCCGTGGCCCAAAGCTCCTTCACCTAATTACTGACAAACCACATCATGATTGAAAGGAGACAGCTTATTTCTAACACCTACATCCCGGATTCTTGTCTTCCTGCCCACCTGCTGGTCTCTTGATGAAGATGGCAATAAACCCTACCTTGTGAGCACCATTTCTTAGACTGAAGGCTAATTGCAGGCATTTTAAGTTTTTTTCCAGTGGCTTCCATTTTGGAGGTACCCTTGCTGCAAATTTATATTTTCTGGAACCTTGAGTCCACCCATTTAAATTGAGTGCAATTGCTGAATGGCCAAGTGTAATATGAAATGTACCTGGTGATAGTACATTTCATCTTATATTTTAGTAGCAGCAGTGAGTGTCCCCTTGTATGTGAGCACCCATACAGGTGACTATCTCATTACATAATGCTCAGAGGGTGGTGATCTCATTATTGCTTTAGCTACCTGGGGAGAGCTGTGCCATCAGAAGCAGAGAAGTTTCTGGGAAGAACGGTTCATCCCTGATGATGTTGGTATCAGCCAGTAGAGGTTCTAAAACTTGGTTGGCTCCAGTTGGCTTCTCTGACTCTGAAAGAAAAAAGAAGTGGCACAAAAACCGTCATATACCTGGGAGATCACATCATGCTTTAGGTCTGGTGTCATCATGAACCCAACAGAGAAGGCTTGAGTGTGTCCGGATTCTTGGAGGGATGAATAGTATCCCCTGAGAGGAGAAAGCCTAGTGCCAGAGTTTAATCTGGAATTTGGACTAGACAGCTAGAGAAACCAGCCTCCCAAGGTCATAGCAGAAAGGAAACAAGGGGTAAAAGATCAAAGATACATGCTTCCTCTCCTCTCTCGTCAGCCAAAACCCACAAAACAGCTAGACCAGGACATGCCCGTCTAGCCCCTCATCAGTGCAGTTTGCAGTCCAGCCTCTCTGGAACAGGAAGGGAGGGAATTCAGTTCTCAGATAGCAATGCCCAGGTGGGCCATGAAACAAAGTCTCAGACAGCTCTGTGTGGCACTAAAAACCTGTCAGTGCTGATATGTGGATTCCCGCAGCCTGTGCCTTCCATGCAGAAGTGTCAAGGCCTCTGCTCAGCCCAGCTAAGGAAGCTCCACTCTGTTGCCAGCTTCACTGAGGCGTGTGTAGGAAGAATACAATCAGTCACCAAGCCCCAAGCATTGAGCCGTCCCTCCACACATGTGCACACTCGTTCATTTGTCATCACTGCACCCTGCCAACTCCTGCAGCATCTGACTTCTGCTCACTGACGGCTTTGTAGAGACTTATCTCAGCTGCTTCGGCCCCACAAAGGATTTGTGGCACCTTCCTATCTCCATTTTACATGTCAAGAAATTAGGGGCAAAAAGGAAAAGGAAACTTGACACACGGTATCAGCAGCTCCCTACAGACTCACGTACCAAAGTGCAGAAGCAGGTCTTAGAGGCCCGTTGACCCTGCCCTCTACACTCATAAAAACCATCAGGGACTGAGCCCAGAGCAGGCACATGGAGTTGGAGAGGCAAAGGCTCAAATGGAAAACCAGTCCTCACATCACAGGTTGGGGAGAGGATATAAGTGGCCCCAGAGAAGTGACTGAGCAGACAGATATCCGATTTTTTCTATAGGGCTGATAAGCACCTGTGGATGACACATCCAACATACTAGCCTGCAGCCACTTGGCTACCATTGCTTCAACTATCTTCTCTAAAACACAGCAGCAAATCATTTCCAGGGACACATCCTGTCCCGGACCTTGTCGTCACATGGAAAGGCTTCACCTCTGAGATCTGGGCTGCGAACTTCTTAAGGGCAGGGACCATATCTTAATTCTTCTCTTTGTTCCTAGATCCTCCCACAATAAGTGCAAAGAGCTAATGCTAAGGGACTGGATGAATGACTCACACTCAGAAACCCCACTCTCCAGTCAGAACCTCTATCCTATGTCTCCACACCTGAATCAAAGTAAACGTGCTGCCCTGTCTCTCTGAGGCTCTGGCTTCCACCCTCTCCATGCTCACCCAGTTTATCACTCTCCTCCTAGATTCATCTTCTCTGCATAGCCCGGCCACTGCAACTACACCACGTGCCCTCTCTCACCTGCTCCCACCAGGACCCTTCTGCTGCCCTCCCCCCACCCCCAGACCTAACCTCCAAACCACTCCAACCCCACACCTGCCTACTCTCCTACCCACAGAATAAGTGCTTCCTTAAAAAAAAAAAAATTATTTGTACTTGCATCATTGCAAATATTTGGTGTACAAACCCAATCAATCAAGGCCTGAGATGCTGCTAGGAAAATCTACATGTATGTCCCTGATAGCTCCCTTTCTCATTCCCCAGAGAAAATGTACCAAATCTCTATTTCTTTCCTCTAGCTCACTTCTCCATCCTTACCTCTCTTAATCTCCCCAGCCTCCCAGAGAAAACAGAGGCCACCCTACATAAACTCTATCTTCTCTCCCTTCCATCTCATTCTGACCCTCCTTCCTCCTGTTTCACCTGCGCTCTTGATCAAATCATTTCCTCCTTCTTCCTACAGGACATGGTTCCAGTAATGATTGATTCTTCTTTCACTTTCCCTTTTCTGACTGACCTCCATCTCTCTATGTAAATAGGTAGTCAGACAGATGGATAGATAGATAGATAGATAGGTAATACATATATAGAGAGATTACATATACATGTATAATTCTGTCTCTCAAACTTTCTCCCAGTCTTTCTTTCTCCTTACCTTCTCACCCCCATACATATGTATATTTGCATGTGTACAGAAACACACATCCATACACGAGTGCAAATGTGTATATATGTATGCACGTATGCGTGTATGATATGTGCATGTGTATCTATCTTTCTCTCTCAAATATTTTCTCATCCTTTCCCAATCACTCTCTCAATCTCTCTATGTTTTGATCTACTGGCCTTACCTACTCCTTGTCTATTGTAACTTACTGAATTACCCCCACCCTTAAACAATCTTCTCTTTGCTAATGCTCCCCTGTAGTTTCTTGTCACTCATTGTCCTTCCCTTCACAGCCAAGTATCTTCACAGAAACTTGCACTTCCTCTTTCCATTTCTCCCATCATCCATCTTTGGCCTGAAAAATTTGGCTTCATATCCAGCCTGTCTATCAAAGTATCGTTGGTGAGGTGGCCACAGTGAAACAATCAGGTCTAGGCTTCTAGCAACCATTTCAGGATAAAGACCTTGAGCTGCTGGCAGCCGAGGATCCCACACCTCTGCCTTCTGCATTTGTGGTGACCAGCACAGGGCCTGGCACATAAGTGCTTTCAAACAAACTCTGTCACAGTGATCAAGAGTCAAGGTGTGTGAGGCTAAGATTGCCAGACACATGCTTGAAAACAGAATGAACAGTTTCTGAACCATTACTGACATTGATATAA
>NW_012155618.1:4598147-4601535 GCF_000956105.1 Propithecus coquereli | reverse complement strand
AAAACACAGAGGATTTTTCATCAGAAACCATGGGGCCAAAAGGCACTAAATAGCATGATGTACTTTAGCTAAAATAAAAAAAAGGGACTGTCAACCCAGAATCCATACCCAGCAAAAATATAGTCTTCTAAACAGAAAGAGAAAATAATTTAAAAAAAGAAATCTTGATATATCAGGAAAGAAGAAAGCAAGCAAAATATGGGTAAATATAATAGGCTTTCCTTCTCCTCGTCAATTTTCTAAATTGTATTTAAAAGTTGAAGTGAAAATTTTAACACTTTCTGATGTGGTTCTAAACATATATAGGAAATATTTAAGACAATTATAAATAGAGGAGGGTAAAGAAACATAAAAGAGGGTAAGGTTTTTTATACCTCATTCTCAAACTGATACAATGACACTAGTTGGACTGTGATAAGTGATGTATATATAATGAAATACCTAGAGCAACGACCAGAAAAACTATACAAGGAGATACTCTCAAAAACGCTACAGAAAAATCAAAATGGAATTCTAAAAATGTAGAGGATATTAGAAAAGACATAAAGGCCTGGTTAAAGGGACTGTGAGAAAGGTGGAAATCTGGCAGTCCTGCAAATAGGACTTGGGATATGAATGCTTATCAGCCAGCTGCATGTAGCAGGCTTTGGAATGCATGGGAGTGTGACTGATGTTGGGTCCCTGCCCTTTTCTTTATGGCTTTAAGGAATCACAAGGAATCCCAAGATAAATATGGATATGTTGCATATCACTAACTAGATTTCTTTAGAATAATGTGTTTACTGGCACCAGAGATTTTTGTCTGTATGTTCTTTCCAAACATTCTATCTGTGTGTTCTTTGCTTTGACCTTGCATGCCTTTCTCTGCAATAAATACAGAGGTTTGGAGAAGTACAGGAGTTCTTTGAAACAATAAAGTCTCTCCTTCAGACTGAGATTGTGGTCTGGGGCATTCTTCGTTGTGCCATAACACTGGTAGAGACGCTGGACAATCTCTACAGAAAGATGTTCAAGTACTCCAAAAATGTCATGTTCAAGTACTCCAAAAAAGTCATGAAAAAGAAAACAGAGAAACAGAAAAACAAAAAGAACAGAGAACAAAAAACCAACAGCAAACTTAAGCCCTAACATGTCAATAATTATGTTAAATGTACATGCTGTAAATATACCAATTAAAGATAGTTATTGGCAAAGTGGATTAAAATTCATGACCCAACTATATGTCGTCTATAAGAAACTAACTCCAAATATAACAATATGAGCAGGTGTAAAGAAAAAGGATGAAAAATGTATATCATGTAAATATTAACAAAAGCAAAGCAAAAGCACAGAGCCTGGGGCCTTCACTTAGGACTAGGCAGACGTCAGTACTAACGATGGCTCACAGGAAGTTTCTAACTTTAACACACTGTGATGCAGTTTAGCCTGTGGGCAGCCTACCTTCCTATCCCAAGGCAGAGCCTGCTTATCTTAAGTCAACACATATTGATTAAGCCCCACTGGAAGCATTTATTTAGCAGAGCAGGCTGCTTCTACTAAGGAACTGAGAATGCCCTGAAGGAAGGTCCATATCTTAGACACCTCTGTGCCCAGTGTTTGATTCACAGTAAGTGCTTCCTTTGAATGAATGAATCCAGAAATGAACAAATGTGGTCAGGGAGAGAGAGTCACAATCTACTATTAACTACAATGCAAACAGAATAAATTTTAAAAACAATGTAAATTAAGTGGGCAGTTGGGAAGGAGTAATTAATTCCAATAATGGGGTGGCAATGGGGAGGACCCATAACGGCTTCATAGAGAGGCAGCATTCAAATTGAATGTTGAACTACTGAGTATTAACTTGACAACTAATTATACTAACAGCTCACATTTGTTGATACTTTCCTCTGCAGCCAGGTAATTTGCTAGGTACTTTAGGCAGAATATTTAAGCCTCATAACAACCCTATGAGGTAGGTGCTATTATCCCCATTTTTCAGATGGCAAAACTGATGTATAGAGAGGTAAATTTGCCCAAGATCACCTAGCTAGAAAATGTTGACTCTGAAATTTAAACTTAGGCAGTCCAACTGCAGTGCTCTTAATGTCTAAACTATGATTTTCTGGAGTAAAGAATGGCCCTGGAGACAGAAGGAAGAAGAACGTGAGCCAAAGTATATGGCACATCAGGAGCAAAGGGATAGGCAGAGGAACTCAACAGGAGTTGAAAGGCAAAAATGAAATTGCTTATTGGAGGATCTGCAGTACCCAGCAGAAGTTGAATTTTGTTTCATGGACAATAAATAACATTAATAGCAGAGTGATATGATTAGTTCTGCTTCATAGGAAGAAACACTGCTGAAGTGTGGACAGCATGCTGGAGGAGCCAGAGATGGTCTGAAAGACTCATTAGGGGGTCAACTCATTAGTCCAGGTGAAGGATGATGAGCACCAGAAACCAAGGGTATGAAACAGCTGAAGAAGCCAGCAACCCAGAAACCCCACACAACAGATGCAGACAAACAAACGCCCAACAAATAAATGCCTGCTCTCTCCAGCCAAAGGACCAGGAAAGGGGTGGTCAAGCAAGACAGAAAACTCTGAGACAATAACCACTCTACTTCAGCCAAACATCATTTTAGAAAAAAACAACCCTGTGGCCTCACCCACACCCACACCAGCAAAGCCTGAGTGGAGGGTCTAGACTTCTACCCTCAAGAGACCATAACAAGAAACCTCAACACCCCAGCAGAGTGATGCCAGAGAAAGCCAAGCAGGGAGATGGGACTTTCAGCCCAGATAGCTAGTAATGAGCCATCTCCCTGGCAGTATCAGTGGAGACCACATGGGAAACTTGGGTGTCCACCCCCACCCAGAAATAACTTGGTGCCCCTCCTACTCCCTACTGGGGTATCAGAGGATGCCCCATGGAGAGTCAGGAGCCTCATCACTACCCGTGGTTACAAGCCAAACATCAGTGGAGACCACACAGGATCCATAATTCCCATTCCCATCCAACAGTAATGAGATGCCAATCAATAAATGCCAACACCAAGATGACAGAGATGGTAGAATTTCCTGACAAAGATTTTAAAACAGCCACGATAAAAATGTCTTAACAATTATGAACATGCTTGAAACAAATGAAAAAAAAATAAAAGCCTCAGCAAAGAAATAGAAGATATAAGAAAAAAATAACATAGAATTAAAAAATACAATAATCAGAATTAAAAGCTCAGTAGATGGGCTCAACAACAGAATGCAGGGGACAGAGGAAATAATCAGTGATCTGAAAGATAGAACAACAGAAATTACTCACTCGAACAACAGAGAGAAAATAGGAAAAATGAACAGAATCTTAGAGACTTGTGCAACTATTACAGAAGAGCTAACATTTGAGTCATTGG
>NW_012155618.1:4523561-4596475 GCF_000956105.1 Propithecus coquereli | reverse complement strand
AAAGAAAGAAAGAAGTCACAAATTACCAATATCGGGGACAAAACAGGGAATATCACTTATAGACCTTGCAGATGACAAAAGATAATAAGTGAAAGACAGGAATTGATAATAGGAGAATGTACTTTGTTTTGTATAAAACAAATTGTTTAAAATTAAAAAAATGTGTTCTCTTTGATTGTAATTAATGCTATTTGCGTCTGTGACCGTGCTTGCTTTTAGTTGTTTGTTAAATATAGTTAATCAGAACCAGGAATAACAGCAGGAGTGACTTCATGACAGGCTGAACTTCCTGGAATAGGCCTAAGTTTCGGTTTTCCCAAAACGACGCCACCTTTTCCCCGAAATGACGCTGACCACAATTGGCGCCAGCGCGAAAATCCCGAGGCTTAGAGCCATTTTTAAAGGAGCCAATCAGGAGCCAACACGATCAGCCACTTTTAAAGGAACCAATGAACTAAGGAGGGGAGGGAGGAAGGTGTGCCCAGCGTGTCGTGTGAAACCCGTGTGTCGTGTGTAAAACAGAAAAAGGTATAAAAGCTTAACCTCTACCCCAAGGCGGGGTCCTAGCCCTTAGAAGAGGCCACTGCGTTGGTGCTCTGGGACTTGGACCCTAGCTCGAGCTAGCCAATAAACTCCTTTGCCATTTGCAGCCTCGGTGACTCTGCCTCTCTGTTCCTGATGCCGAGGGGAACCGGCTCTAACAATAAGGAAATACTAGGAATGACTCTACACACATAAATACATACATCTGACAATTTAGACAAAATGGATCAATTCCTTATAAACTACGAAGTGCCACAATTCATCCAATATGACAGAAATTTTTTTATTGTTTTTTTTTTTTTTTCGTCTGTCACCCAGGCTGGACTGCAGTGGTACCATCATAGCTCACTGCAGTCTCCAACTCCTGGGTTCAGGCAATCTTCCTGCCTTAGCTTCCCAAGTAGCTAGAACTACAGACACACAGCACCATGCTTGGCTAATTTTTTATTTTTTTTAGAAACAGGATCTTGCTATGTTGCCCAGGGTGGTCTGGAACTCCTGGCCTCAAGGGATCCTATCATATCAGCCTCCTGAGTCACTGGGACTACATGTGTGAATCACTGCACCTGGCAACGGAGATAATTTGAACAGCCCTATCAGTATTAAAGAATTTAATTCATAATTTTAAAACTAACAAAAAAGAAATCTTTAGGCACAAATGGTTTCACTGGAAAATTCTATCAAATGTTTAAAGAATTAACACTAATTCTACACAATCTCTTCCAGAAAATCAGAGAGGGAATACTTGCCAATTCATTTGATGAAGTTAGTGTTACACTGATCCCAATTCTAGGAAAAGACAGTACAATAAAAGAAAACTCAAAACCCTTAAGAACATAGATGTAAAAATTCTTAACATGATATTAGCAAATAGAATTCAGCAACATATAACATCACAACACGATGCATTACTCACATGTTTGTGGTGATGCTGATGTAAAAAATCTACTGCATTGCTACTTACATAAAAGTATAGCACATACAATTATGTACAGTATATAATACTTGATAGTGATAATAAATGACTATGTTACTGGTTTATGTGTTTATTAATACCATGCTTTTTATTTTTATTTTAGAGTATATTCCTTCTCCTTATATCAAAAAAAAAAAAATGGTAACTGTAAAACAGCCTCAGGCGGGTCCTTCAGCAGGTATTCTAGAAGGGATTATTCACATAATGACAGCTCCATGCATGTTATTTGCCCCTGAAGTCCTTCCAGCAGGAAAAGATGTGGAGGTGGAAGACAATGATATTAATGATTCTGGCCTTGCATCCATCTAGGCTAATGTGTGTGTTTGTGTCTTGGTTTTTAACAAAAACCGTTTTTGGAAGTTTTAAAAAATTAAAGCTTTTAAAAATAGCAAAAAGCTTATAGAATAAAGATACAAAGAAAGAAAATATTTTTGCACAGCTGTACAATGTGTTTGTGTTTTAAGCTAAGTATTATTATGAAAGAGTCAAAAGTTTAAAAAAAATTACGGTTTGTAAAGTTAAAGTTACAGTAAATAAGGTTAATTTATTATTATTGTAGAAAGAACATTTTTTTATAAATTGAGTGTAGCCTAGGCATACAGTATTTATAAAGTCTACAGTAGTGTACATTAATGTCCAAGGCCTTTACATTCACTCACCACTCACTCACTGACTCACCCAGAGCAACATCCAGTCCTGCAAGCTCCATTCATGTCCTGTACAGGTAAACCACTTTGTATTTTTTATACCATATCTTTACTGTAACTTTTTTCTATGTTTCGATGCACAAACAGTTATTACTGTGTTAAAATTGCCTACAGTATTCAGTACTGTAAAATCCTGTACAGGCTTGTAGCCAAGAAGCAATAGGCTAGACCCTATAGCTTAGATGTGTGTAGTAGGCTAACCCATTTGGGTTTGTGTAAGTGTACTCCATGATCTTTGCATACAACGAAATCACCTAACAATGTATTTCTCAGAATGTATCCCTGTCGTTAAGCAATGTGAAACTATACTTAGGTACAAATCTAACAGAACATTTACAGGACTTGTATGCTGAAAACGACACAACATTGATCAAAGAAATCAAAGGAGATCTAAGTAAATGAAGAGACATACCATGACCATGGACTGAAAGACTCAACATAGTAAAGATGCTATGAATAATTCTTCCCAAATCGATACGTAGGTTAAATGCAATTCCTATTAAAATCCCAGCAAAATTTCTTGTAGATATAAATGAGATTACACTAAAATTAATATAGAAAAGCAAAGAAACTAGAATAGCTAAAACAAGGTTGAAAAAGAACAAAGTGGGAGGAGGAATCAATCTACCGAAGACTTACTTTCAAGACTTACCACATTGCCACATTAACCAATACTGTGTGTTACTGCAGACGGATAGACACAGAGATCAATAGGATAGAACAGAGAAGCCAGAAATTGACCCACACAAATATGCCCAACTGATTTTTGACAAATTTGCAAAAGCAATCCAATGAAGGAAGACAGCCTTTTCATCATGTGGGAGGAATTGAATATCCATAGGTAAAAAAATTGATCTTTGACCTAAGCTTCACACCTTATATAAAGATTAACTCAAATGGATCACAGACTTAAATGTATAACATAAAACTATGAAACTTTTAGGAAAAAAACAGGAGAAAACCTTTGGGATCTGGGGCTAAGTAAAGAATTCTTAGCCTGGACACTCAAGGCATGATCCACAGCAGGGAAAATTGATAATTTGGACTTCATCAATATTAAAAATATCTCCTCTGTGAAAGACCCTGTGAAAAGGACGAAAAGATAAGCCACAGAGTAGAAGAAACTATTTTCAAATCATTTATCTGACAAAGGACTAGTACCAAGTATATATTTTTAAAACTCTCCAAATTCAAGAGCAAGGAAGCAAACAATCCATTTAGAACATGGACAACGTCACGAAGAGACATTTCACTAAGATAGCAAGTGAGCACATGAAAAAATATTCAACATCATTAGTCGTTAGGGAAATACAAATTAAAACCGCGATGAAGTACCACCACACACCAATCAGAATGGCTGAAAGAAAGAATAATGGCAACACCAAATGCTGTCGAGGAGGTAGAAGACTGAGTCACTCATGCATTACTGGTGGGAATGTAAAACAGCACACAATTTGGCAGCATCTCAAAAAACTAAAAATGCAATAATACAACCCACCAATTATACTTCTAGGCATTTATCCCAGAGAAATGAAGACTTGCATTCACACAAAAACCTCTACATGAATATTTATAGCAGCTGTACTTGTAATAGCTAAAAACTGAAAAGAATCCAGGTGCCCTTCAAACGGCGACTGTTTAAACAAACTGAAGTACATTCATACCATGGAATACTACTCAGCAGTAAAAAAGGACCAAACTATTGATACACACAGCAACCTGGATGAATCTCCAGAGAATTATGCTAAGTGAAAAAAAAAAAAACAATTGCATATGGTTACATATTTTTTAAAATGTTACATATTATATGATTTCATTTATATAACATTTTTTAAATGATCAAATTATAGAAATAGGGAACAAATTCATTGTTGTCAGGGGTTAAGGAAGAGATGGGATCAGAAGAGAGGTGAGTTTAGCTGTAAGAGGACAACATGAGAAATCCTTGTGATGATGGAAATGTTCTGTATCTTGATTGTATCAATGGCAACATCCTGGTTGTGATACTGTACTACAGTTTTGCAAGATGTGGTCATTGGGGAAATTGGCTAAACAGAACATGGGATCTCTGTATTATTTCTTGCAACTACATGTAATTTGAAATTATCTCCCAAAAAAGTCTAATTTTAAAAATGTTTGTACAATCTCTACAGTCCTCCTGAATCATGCTCTGCACATTAAAGTTTGAGAAATACTAATCTATTATAAAAGACCCAACCAGGATATTAGGGGAAATATCCTCTTTCTCATGAGGAACAGCGGCAGGGATAAAGAGTTTTTCATCTGGGGAGACCTTGGGGAAGACTATCAGGGTTTACTTTTTCTAGAATATGATGGGATTATACACAAGAAATTGGACTTCGTGTGGCACCAGTAAACAGCACACAGACTGATGTATGGGAAAGTGCTCAAGCTTCAGGATTAACCAAACCTACGTTTAAGCCCAAGCTCCATCATTTCCTGTCTTTAAGACTGAACAAGTTAGCTAACCTTTCTGACTCTCAATTTCCTCATCCTTAGACAAAACTAATTATTCCTACTTCAATCCATCTAGCAGTATCTAAACAGAGAAATAGAAATGGCTTCTGTATTTGCAACAGAAAGAATTTACTGCAGAGACTTAGTTGCAGTGATAAAGATTGAAACATAGGTTGCAGGTGACAGAGAAGCTGAGATTTGAAGACCATTGTAATAGATGACAAAGTTAAGAGTGTAAAGATTGTCTCAAGCTGGTATCACTTAAAAAAAATGAAATTAGACGGAGGAAGATCCCATGGGATGGGACCATGATGTAATCCAGACATTAGCAACAGTAAGCAGCAGGTAGTTGAGGGGACGAAGGCAAGAGGTAGTGTTGCCTGAGCCCAGGAGCCAGGGTCACCAGGAAAAATCTGGAAGGAAGGATGACCCCAATAGTGGGAGCTGGAGCCATGGGGGAGATGCAGCCACTGCTGGAGGAGATGCTTGAAGAAGAGAAAGAGGAAAGACTCTGGCTTCCTCTTTCCCGCTACCTCCCAGCCTTCCACTGGTGCTTCCATTGGCCAAACCTAGCAGGAAACCAGAGAATCCATGAGCCTGGGAAAGGCAGCCTCCAGGTCAGCCCCAGCTATCCAGAGCACAGCAGGGATCAGAAAACAAATAGGCCCAGGTCTGGCACACTCACAGGGTTTTTGTAAGGATACAGAGCACGTAAGATGCCTGGCACATAGTAAGTGCCCAATGGTTATTATTCGTATGCACCAATGTTATGTGATGACATGAAGAGCTGCATTTTCTCATCATTTTATATCTGAATAGATAGAAACACAAGCTGGGGCTCATGCCACGTGGACTTCGCCAAGAGCGCTTATTTTTTCCAAGTGAGCAGCATATCTGAGAAACATGAAATGCAGCCCTGTCCTAAAGTTTCATTGTATAAAGCAAATGCTGAGTTTCCACAGCTGCTGGCTTCAGCCTACCCAGAGGGATGGTTTTAGTGAAATATTAATCTCTGAGAAAGCCACACTGGGGTAAACTTGCACAGTAATTCAAGCAGCATGTGCAAAATTTATTTAGTGTTTGGCTGGGAATGGTTTTAATTATGTGAAGTCTTCAGAATGAGAAGAAAGTGATTGAAGATGTTTGACTAAAGCAGCCATGGAGGCCCTGGACACTCCCGGACCTCTCTCCAGTTTCAGTTTATTACTGCAGTCCCCAAACCACAAATACAAAGGAAACTTCCATGGAACTGGATGATGGCACTGTCAGAACTAACATGCAACTAGCAGCAAGAACAGCCAAGGCAGGAGACACCACACCAACAGCCCCAGCAGTTCAGGGACTTCCAGTGTAGCATAAAGGTCATGTGTCCAATCATGTGTCCCTACAACTGGGGGTAGGGACAGAGGGGCGAGAATCCAAAGGAATCTTCAAAACCTGAGAGGCAGGATGCAAGGTGATGTCATCAAAGGACCCAAGTGAGTACAAGGTATAAGTGTGTTGTGCACCTGCTGGACACCTCACACTTCCTGGGGGTCACTGGCATGGTGTGGTGTTCAAGTAGCAACCAGGAGTGGGACAAGGGCCAGGGCCCATCCCTGAGGATGACACACACGTGGGGACTGGGCCTTATAGACAGAAGAGTTGAACCGAGCCTATGGGCTTAAAAATGGTCAACAACCAAAAGCCACAAGGTATCCCCTAGGCTGATGGAACATATAAAAACTCAGAAGTTATTTTTAAAGATCAGCTTTCAGCCTCTGCATTCTGTCCATGGGCATCCGGGCCCTGACATCAGCCTGGGGACAGGGTTTCTGTTTTAGGAGGGAACTTCAAAAAGGAGACAAGAATTTTCAGAGACAATCAAAAGCTAGTCCTGTGAGGTAGAGCACAGGACTTGGAGACAGGCAGCAAGGTTCTCATGCTCAGCCCTAGGTTGGCCCATCAGGACAGATGCCCATCACACGGGGGTCTGGATGACCTGCTGCAGTATTCATTGCCTCAGGTCAGCCAAGCCTGGGCACCAAGGTGTGCTGGCCTGGCTGGTAGGAGTGAGGGAGGGAACCAGACTGCACTGACCTGGAGTCTGGAACACCGAGGCTGGGAGGAGAAAGGAGCAGTCTCCACCTGGGGTCCCCAGAGATCCCTTCAGCTCAACACGTCCTAAGTTCCTTTTTCCAGCCCACCCACTTCCTCTGTTTTCTACAGTCTTCATAATATCCTGAGTATCCCAATCACTCAGGCTCAAACCTGCAGGACATCATAGACCCTTCCTCTCCCTTGCCCTGAAAATCCTACCTCCTAGGCTAACTCTCCATCCCCACTGTCACTCCCCTCACTCAGGAATTCCTCCCTCCCCACTCCCAATCTCATACAGTGGTGCCAGGCTAAGCATTTGGAAACAAAGTTTTAATAATGCCACTCCTTTACTCTAAAATCAGCGAAGGATCCACATCATCTAGAGTAAAATTCAGATGTGAGCCTATAAATCGAAGCCCTTCATGAGTTCTTCCCAACCTACATTTCCAACAGAGCCCAACATTAGGCACATGGAACCACTCTTTCCTCCGCACACTTCCCACCCGGTTCTGCCTCTAGCTTTTGCTCTTCTTGGAGTGCATTTCTCTGCATCACTGCATTTCTGAATCTTACTCATCCCTCAAGGGCCACCTCACATCACCTCCTGCTAGCACAGTCTCTGATCCTCCCCAGCAGGCGTAATTGCTCCTGCTTTTGGACTCTTGCAACCCTGGGTGCCACTTTTTGGTACTGAGTGAGCTTGTGTGCTTTTTATCCTTTCCCAGTGGGCTATAAGCTCTTTGACAATAAGGGCCTTACCTCAGCTTTGCCTTCATGGAGAAGGCAGGGGGAGACCCAAGAACATTGAATTTGGCCAGTTTGTAAGAAATGGAAAGAAGTTTGGGGGAATAACTTTGGAAAGGTAGATTGAAGTCATGTGACTCCGGAGTGATAGTTGAAGGCGTCTGGGAATTATCAGTAGAAGTATGAAAATAGATGAGGTAACCCTGAGAAAGAACATTCAGTGTGAAGGGAAAAGGCCTATGGCTGGAACGACGGGGAACACCCACCGCAAGTGTCAGTTGGAAAACAAAGATACCATCATGGACACTGGCAGGAAATGGCTGTACAGAAAGGAAGACAATCACACCATCCGTACCCCACTGCCCACGAGAAGAATTTCAGCTCTGTTGGTCAGCCATAACAACATGTGCTTGAATAATTCTGACTGAATCCTGTGTGACTTTGTAAATAGGGCAGGACATGTTGGCAGGCTTATGGATCCCTAATTCAGGATGTTAAAAAAGGCAATCTACTTGCCACCATTCTATTCCTGACCAGTGGGGCTTCCCAAGCCCAGCACACCTGAGGCCTCTGCAAACATAGAGAACCCACAGAAATAATGATCGACCAAGGAACACACAATGAAATGAAAACAGGAAGCATTCCTGGTCATCTGATTCTTTTTTGTTGGCCTCCCAGTCCCGAAAGTGACTTCTAAGTCCATTACAATTATTAAACCCAGAGCAAAAGCACAGGGACCCTGATGAAGTCACTTGGGTGTTGGGGGCATCAAAACCTCCGCTGGAGGATGAGCAGTTCTAGGTGGGGGATACGCCAACATCCCCAGTGGGAGCTGCGTGGATTCTCAGGAAGGTGGCAACTTCCACCTGAGACCTTCCTGATCATCCCTCACCAGGGGGAGCTAGTCCCACAGCCACGTGGGACCTGCTCTGTGTCCATTCAATTCAATTCACTGCAGACAAACTGCTGAGCTCCTGGGAGATAAAAAGCCCTGAACCGGGCAGACGTTCATCTGATCAGAACGGGGAGGCCCTCCCAAGCCAGCCCTGCCAACAAGGTCCCACCTGGGACCACAATTGTTTTACACCTGATTCCAACACAAAAGAGGCCAACCTATTTGTTTCCAGGGTTCTGCAAATGTCTGATTCAAATTGCATTTTTAAAAATACTTTTAAAAGTATAAACAGAGACACTCAAGTGTGTGATGCCAAATGTGAACGATCAGAGACCCCAATGGTTTACATGAGCTACAGGTTAATATACCCATTCCCACTTCAGAATAAAGGTTCTCCTGTCAAAACCATGCATATGTTTGAACACATGTAGATGTGTCATTATTTAGGAAGACTATAGTTCCATAGAGATCCTTTAACAATTTCAGATCCATGCAAGTCTTCTCGTGCTGTAAACTGTACAAGCAAGTACACTACCACCCCTCTGGCCCCTGTGCGCCTTGTTCAGTTAAACGCAGGCAAGGCTCAGGGGCTTCCACTGAGTGCATTCTCTCATACAGATGTGACAGTAAACTGTACAGTAATAAGTGACCACATAACATGTTGCACCCTGGTAAGTTATTATTGGTAGCTTTAGTGCTTATTATAATCTTAGACTGATTGGCAGACTTTTAAAAATCCGAACAAGATGAACTCAACAACGCAGGGCCACTCTGTTACTGCTCCTCCTTTGGCCAATAAAGTGTCAGTGATGAGACTGACAACTGAAGTTTGGACTCAACTGGCCACATTAAACATTTTTGCTGTGTTGAAGGCAAAGAGAAACAGAAAGAAGCAGAGAGAAATAGGCAGTGAAGTTTCTGAAAAAAAATTTTAATAACATAATTAATCTCTCATAATGACCCAACATAACTTTGAGAAGTATTTTCTGCCAAAGATATAAATTGGGGAAAGAATCTGTTCATTTATTCCTTTTAATTAGACACCTTATAATGAAACAAGTGTTACAAAGCATTAGTGAGTCAACATTAAAACCAATTCTTCCTAGATTTCTCTTTCAAGTTTCCAGATATTTTTAATCAGAATAGCCTGAATCTGCAAGGTGTCCTGTTTAAAAATGCTATCACTTCCAACGTCTAGTTGTCGCAATTTTCCCCAGGCTGTACAGCCAATACAAAATATGGGGGTGCATTTGAAGTGAGGATGCTCTGAGGCTGCAACTGTCACCCCAGACCCTCAATTTTAAATTTTCATATTCATCATAACACTCTCATTTTTTAAATTAACTATATATTACAAATTAGATTTATCAAACAAAATAATATTATAACAAATGTTGGTTTCTTCTGTTTTATTAATTAATATTCCATATAAAATTTCATTTAAAGAGTTTTAATGCTTAAAAGTATTTTTGAAAATCACTGTCACTTAATTCATAGGAGAAACCCAATATATTAAGCAGGAAGGGGTGAAAGAAACATATCTTTTTGGTTAGAAAGACAGAAACCAGATGTGTGCTTCAACCACAGCCACAGGTATAAATTTAGGGCTCAAAAAAAAAAAATGCTTATTGAATCAATCAATGAAGCAGAAACAGTGGTCCCTTGCTCCTGGAATTGGGAGAGGGGGAAACTTTAGTAACTAAGAAACAGGGAAGTTTTGCTTCCCCTACGAGAACCATCTCTTTGCAGACAAGTAAGCAGGCCTTTCTTTGTGGGAAGCAAGGTAGATCAGAGATGATGGTCAGTGGGTAGCCAAATGTGGCCACTGACCACGAGGGCCAGCAGAGCTGAGGTGTCAGCACAAAGGAAAGGACATCCTGAGCAGTGAGGTTGACTTGCGGTAGAGAAAAAGTGGTGAGCAGACATGTGATTTGGGGGGAAGGAGGCCACAGGGTTGAGAACAGAAGCGAAGCACAGAACACAGGACTCAACTCATTTATTGATGGAACGCCTATCAATACAGGCTGCTATATGTATTTACTGGGCACTGGAGTCACAAAGATAAATAAAGCTAGGTCAGTGTCTCTTTAGGGGAGGGGGGGTCAAAGAGGAGCACAGGGAGCTAGGAGGATGGCAGAGGAGGGGGCCGTAGTCTGCGTACTTGGAGAGGCAGCCCTGGAGATGAGCCCAAAGGAGAGGCAGGAGTTATTCAAGCAGAGCATAGCTGAGGACTGGGGAGGGGGACATATCCCAGCTGAGAGGGCATTCATGAAAAAAGACAAGATTTGAGAGAGAGATCTGTATAGCTGGGGAACAGCAAGTGGATCAAAATGGGTGAAGCACAAAGCGAAAGAAAAAAAACAGCAAGAGATGACACTGCTGAGGGAGCCGGGGCCAGGTCATGCGAGGCCCGGTGTGCTCTGTAAGGAAGCTCAGACTGTCCCCTGGCAGCACCAGGGAGCCACTCAGGATGCTAAACTGGGAACCTGCATGTCCACTTCCCTATTCAATTGCACACTATTGGCTTGTGTGGCCTCCTAAAGAGCTCCCCGAAAGCAGGCACTGTCTTTTTCATCTCCATATCCTTAGAGCTCAGTGAGCACAGGGCCTGGAATGCGGAACTCAACACTTACTGTTACATGAACAAATAAATGAATGAGCGAAGTGTAGAGTAGGGAAAGAAGAGGCTGGGAGGCAAATGCAGTGAGGGTCTTCTCATGCTGGAAGAACCCTGGCAAGTGCAAAGGCTGAGAAGTTAGGATAGGAGCCCACCTGAAATATAGTAACGAAATATAATATCGAAACCATGAGTAAATACGGACAGAATCTTCACCTGCCACGCAACATATAAAGAAAGTAGACGGAAAAATGACCACAATGAAGATACCTGGAGTAGGAACTAGATTGAAATCCACTTAGGCACCTCAGTCTAAGGAAGCTCCTGAATTCTTGGGAAACGGCTGTGTTATGGGTTGAATTCTGTCCCCACCCCTCCCCCCCCCAAAAAATACAGGGAAGTCCTGATCTTCAGTAGCTCAAAATGTGACCTTATTTGGAAATAAGTTATTTGCAGATTTAATTATGTTAAGATGAAGTCATTAGGGTGGGCACCAATCCAATAAACTTGTGTTCTTATAAAAAGGGGAAATTTGAACACAGACACGCACAGAGCAAAAAAAAAAAAAAAAAAAAAAAACGTGAAAAGACACAGAAAGAAGACAGTCATCTATAAGCCAAAAAACACCTGAGGCTCCCAGAAGGCACAGGAGAATAGTAGAACACATCCTCCTCTTCTGCCTTCAGAGGGTGCAAGGCCCTGCTGACACCGTGATTTTGGATTTCTGGCCTCTAGAACTGTGAGATGATAAATTTCTGTCATTCTAAGCCACCCACTCTGTGGTATTTTGTTACAGGAGTCCTAGGAAACTATAATAATACAGGCTGGTAGTTAAAACAGATCAACACTTGCAGCAGACGTTGGTGTTTATCTCCCCAACATGCATTTTCTTTTCCTCCTTGCTGAATGGGTCTTAGAAGGGACAAAGAGAAGGGAGTGGAGAGAGCAGCACAGGCTTATGGGTGTGGGTTCATGCCACCCCCCTGGAAGGAGGAGAAAAGATTCCTCATCTCAGGAATGGCGCAGGCTTTGACACCACATCCGGGTTAAATCTGACTCCACCATTCCCCAGTGATATGACTTTGGGCAAAACAACTTACTATTTTTAAACTGAAATAGAAAATACAACTTAACATTCTTAAGAATTCTTAAGAGCTATGCTTAACAATGAGATAATCTATGTAATGCACCATGCACTATGTCCAGTGACCAGCAGGTGACCTCCCAGATGTGCGTGTGATTCTGAGTCACATGCCTAGAATGTCCATGAATATTTTTCCCTTCACTGAAAGAATCAGTCCACTGAGCATTAAAGAAATAACTAGACATGCTCCCATTAAATTGGGCATGCAGTCCTGTCATTTTTACCTTGCAGCATGCCACAAACCATTTCTCCCCACTGTCCCTTCCTTAGGGCCCCTGAATTAAAGCAACAGCTCCTCACCGGCCTCCCTACCTCCATTCTCTCCCCATCCTCCACTCTAACCTTCCCAGAGCCACCAGAATTATCATTCCAGAGCAGGGGTTGGTAAACTACAGCTCGTGGGTAAATCCAGCGCACTGCCTGGATTTGTTTATGAAGTTTTATTGGCACATAGCCACACTGTCTATGGCTGCCTTTGCACCACAGTGGCAGTGCTGAGTAGCTGCATCAGACTTTATGGCCCATGGAGCTTACAATATTTACTGTCTGATCCTTTACAGAAAATGTCTTCCAGCCCCTTGGTAACGTGTCACTCCCTCCAGTGACTTGCTTCTGATACAAAAACGAAGCTGCGTTAGCTGGTCCTTGCTATCTTTCCTGACTCATCTCTTGCCACTCCCCTCTGTGCAGCATAAACTCCACCTTTGCTAGGAGTCCCCCCAAACACACCGTGTTGCCTCCACCTAGAAATATCACTACTCCCTTTCCATGTAGAAAACGGCTACCTGTTTTTCAAGATTCTTCTTACATGTCCCTTCCTTCCTGAAGCTTTCCAGAACTGCCCCCTCAGCCCTATGCAAGAGCCAGGCACTCCTTCCTCAGAGCTGCCTTGGCACCATACAACGTCCCTTCAATAGGCAGCGTGCTAACTATGGTGAATAGGGGCCTATGTATCTTTCTCCTGCACCAGATGCTCCCGTCTAAACTGTTCTCTCTCATTCCCTCCTACAGCACCCTGTTCTTGTCCAGCATGGCACTCACCATGTTTGTAATCAAGTATTTTATCTGTGTCTTTATTTCTTTCATGTCTGTCCTCTAACAACTGTGAGCTTCAAGAAGGCAGAAACTAAGACTGCTAGAATCACCGCCGCGTCACCATCCCCTTGCCTACAGCCAGCCACACAGTCACTGTTCAAAGTGTTCAATGAATGAGTGATTGGCTGAATGAAAAAAATACATCTTACTAATGAATCAAATATAAGTGAAAGAATCAAAGATATCAAAGCTGTTACTTTCTGGACATACTGGATACTGTCTCTGAGACCCTTCTGGCACCCCCATGGTCTAGAAGGGTGGATGACAGAAGTACCACTGACAGCCTTGATGTGGATACTCAAAGCATGTATACAGGACTATGCGCTCCTTTTCGGAATCGGTGTGGAACATGTATGTAGATAGGCCTTTTCCATGACAGAAAATTCAGACCCTGTGGAATAGGAATACAGCCACATATAGAATTATGTATCCTCACTGAGTCCACCTTTGTGCTGAACCATATGCCATTCCAGCCACGCCCTCCTGGAGAAGGACATCGTTGGTTCCTTGCCTACTAATGAAAGGTAGGGCAAGACATTTGTGGCTTCTGCCCTGTGTCCCCAAGGAGAGTGCCCTGTCTGTCCATCCCACCCACACCCAAGCAAAGGGACACTGCACATTCCCACATCCAACCTGGAGGGACAGGGCTGGGAGGGGTCTGGCAGGGATGGTCCTTCCTTGCCCCCCAGTGTCCTCCACTACTGAGGGAACCTTGAAACTTGAAATGTAACTCTGAAAGATGCACTGTTCACTTTTCCTGATACCCAAAGACTCATGATCAAGAAAATAATTCAGCTGAGTTATTGCTTCATGTGGGGAAAAAAAATATCCCAAGGCCATTTCCTGTATGGCCTTTTGGATTCAGGACAGTATCCTTCGGGAGGGCCCCATGCATAAAGGCCGTCTGTGAAGGTGTGTGCATTTCGCTGAGATGTTTCCAAGAAGAGCAAGGACACCATTTCAACCAAGGCAAATTTATGAAGTTGGCAGCCAAACCCTAATTCCAGCCCAGAGCCTCAGGGACATCAGCGCCATGAACCAAGGCAAAGCTGAATTTCTTGTTTAAGTCAAGCTTTTAACCCCCTGTGGTATCTGCCTCTGGTCTGAACAAAAGAATTCTATGTATGAAAGCAGAGGTTGTCTTTGCTCCCAGGTAAATACATCTCAGAGCCTGTTGGACCTGCATCCTCTAAGCCTGGTAATACAGCATTCATAAAGAAATGCCAGCCTTTTCCATCATTAAGAACTTAATTGGCAGCAGCCAAATCATCTGGAGTCATTCCAAGCAGAGGGCTGTCGCTCCAGCAAACCTCTTTATCACGTGCCTTCCATTTCCTACAAGATCCAAGCAACCCTCTATCTCCTCCCACAGATTTGCCTTCATCCTCAAGCGCATGTGCCTCTGATCAGGTGTTTCATGTCCAGCCCAAAGGTGATGTCCTCTCCCTACGACCCCACTGTGCTCTGGGTCCCCTTCCTTCCTCCTCAAGCCTTTGTGACACCACCATTCTCACCTCTGGGATCTACAGAGCAGACACCAATTCTCCACGCCCGACAGAAAGCCCCAACATGTAATGCTCTCTCAGAGAATATTTCAAAGGCAGATTCAGTGGATAACATATTGCACCTGAATTTGACATGGTCTGGATTTAACAAGCGATGAGTCACCATTGGGCATTGTGAAAGAAATTTTCTCTGCTCCACCTAATAAAGCTGTCCAGAACATGAGGAGAAATATTAAAAATCTGCATGGAAAAGGAAAGTGAAGATGGAGATACTTTTCCAAGCGAGCACAGTGAGCTTGTGGCCACTCTGCAGGACCTCCTCTGGGGCCGTCCGGCCTCCCCATGCAAATATGTGTAGGTCTTTTCCATCCCTAAAACATCGCCTCTACCTAACACCTCTAGTTTCTGTCTTCTCTCTCTTCTTACGTTCGCAGCCAAGCTTCTGGATATAATTGCTGATGCTCAGTATGTCTACTTCCTCACCTCGCATTTGTTCACCAACTCCCCTCATCTGTCAAACTCCCCTCACCAAGTCGTAATAGCTTCTTAATTCCCAAATCCATGGACATTTCGGCTCTCTCAGTGACTTCCACACTGTGGAATGTGCAGTGCTTCCCACTGATGCTGTGGATCCCTCCCTCCTGGAAACTCTCCTCTTCCACATCCCAGTGTCCAATTTCCTCCTGCCTCTGCACCTCCTCTCCCCTGTTGCCTTCCTTGGATCTTCTCCTTCCCTCCCTCAGAGGCCAATGTTGTGCCCTAGGACCCCCATTCTCAGAGGCAGTCTGGCCCAGGCCCCAGATCTTGACTGTTGGCCTAAAATCCTAGGTCCTTTCCTTATAGCTGTGTGACCTGGGGCAAGTTACTTACCATCTCTGTGCCTAGGTTTACTCAGCTATAAAATAGGTAAAATAATAATAGTCCTCCCTAGCAGTGGTTGCTTAGAGGACTAATATGCATAAAATGTTTAGAACACACAATACACAGTCAATAAGCATTAGCTATTATAATTCCTCTTCCTACACTCCGTGATCAACAGATCCACATCATGACTTACTATTGTTAAAAGTTTGCTTATGAACCTTTGTTAAGACCTCTTTCCAACCTGCCTACACACATCTCTCCCTAACTGTCCTGGTAGTTCAAACTCAGCATGTCTAAAGCTGAGCTCCTCATCCCTTCCTATAAATGCTGCTCCCCCACCACCCTCCTGATGAACAGCCCACTCTCCTTCCCACTAGCCGCCCAGGCCAAAGTGTCGAAGTCATCCTAGACTCCTGCCCCTCCCTCACTCCCCTGTTTAGTCACCAATAGTGTCAACTTTATTGCCAAAGTATTTCTTGAGTCCGTGCCCAAGTCTCCACCCCTATTACCAGTGTCTTATTAGAACCTCATTAGTTCTCACCTGAATGATCATAAGTAACAATAATATTATTAATAATATTGGCCACTATTATCACATGTCAGTCAATGGATAAACCACTGCAGTAGACTTTCACGTACTTCATCATCCTGACCAACATCCACACCGCCCAAGAGGAAGCAGAGTCTCTGTTTTCAGATGAGAAGACACAGGCTCAGATACATTTACTAAGTAGGCCGAGTTTTAGAGAGACATCGTGAGACTGGGAAGGAGACTGCGATGCGCCTGACTCTGAACCCCAGGCTTTTCCACCCCCTAAGCTGCAGTGGTGTCTTAACACCTGTCTTCTTGACACCGGTCTTATTATTCTTCTCCAGGACCTACTCTACTGCCACAGAAGTCTGTTATCAGAACCAAACTCTGACCCGGTCTCTCCTCTGTGTGAAATCCCACAGTGGCTCCCCAGTGCCTTCAAAGTAAAGTTCAAATTCTCTGGCAAGGTCCTTCCTGATCTGGTTACTGTGCTCCTTCACAGACTCACTTCCCTTCTCTCCAACCATGCCTACCGACCTTCCTTTCTTGGAGCACACCTTGCCTGCTCACCTGGACATAGTGTACTTCTCACTGGCCCCTCTGCCTAAGTTCTGCTTCTCCCTCCTGGATCCCTCCATCTCAGCCTCCTCGATGAATGCCCTCTTGAGGCTACCTGCCATCCAAGCTGAGTTCATGTGCCTCTACTCTGGGTGCTCACGGCACTCTGTGAATGCCTCTAGCATGGCATTTAGGGGTAGTATAACGCTCATGGATAGAGGTGGTCTGGCACAGGCCCTGGATCCTAACAGCTGACCTAAAATCCTAGGTCTGTCACTTATAGCTATGTGACCTTGGGCAAGTTACTTAGTGTCTCTGTGCCTAAGTTTACTCAGCTATAAAATAGGTAGAGTAGGTAGGGCACCTACTATATGCCGGAGTTCAAGGTAGGCTCTGGTGATGTGGGAATCGACAGGACATGTTGATTAGAACTTACTCTAATAAGAGAGACAGGCAGCAAAATGTTGCGCTACTATCTCTGATTCCCTTGTCTGTCTCCACACTGAGCTGCTCGGGCACAAAGAGTGTCTTGTTCATCTCTGTGTCCCCAGGGCCTAGAACTGTGAATGGCACACAAGGGTGTTAGTAAACACTGACAGCTTGAGCTGAGCAGACACACCAAGGCCATCGAGCTATCTCTGTGAGCATACAAGCCCACCCGCAGGGACACAACTCACTTTCATGCGCGTCTTTTCCAGACTAAATGTCCAAGTCACTATTTTCTGAATTTTCAAAAGGTCCTCACAGTGAGCCCCACTTTGACATGCAGAAGGACCTAGTGCCACAGAATGTCCAGGCCAACCATTCCTGCCCCGTGTGACTGCCCTGCCAAAAGATTAAAGGAGCCAGTCCTCACGGCAGGTGAGTGGCATTGCTGACTTTCTTCCAGCGTTCATTCTGCCCACCCTCGGGTTCAGGGTCGCATCTCAGTGCAGCAAGGAAGGGAGCTGCTGTCAGAAGTTGCTCAGCCAAGTGGCACACAGGATGGGGGACCTCAGGAAAGAAATGCGCTTGTCTTCCAGCAAGAGGCCCTCCCCGCCCCTCCCCACAGGCTGCTGTGGCCTGTCTTGTCCTGACAGGATGAGTGTGTTTGTGGAGGTGCCCAGGGGAAGACAGCTTTAGGCAGCCCTTTTGATCGGGTCCCCATGCAGAGACAGGATCCCCTGAAGTCTGTTCCCTGCAGCTACTTCCCGCCTGAGTGACAGGGGCAGGAGGGGGCAGGGCAAAAGGGGAGAGGCTTAAATTACAGCAGGTGTTTTGTAAAGAGCCTTTTCCTTGCAACTGTATGGTTGCTTCTCTGCTGAGCAGCATTTCCGTGTCCTCTCACCACGGAGGACAAAGTGCAGGCTGCCTTGGTGATCAAAGAGGGGGCCAGAGGAGGTAGCGAGTCACTGAACCTCAGAGAAGAGAGCACAGAGAGCCTCCACCTGTCCCAGGCACAGCCTCAGATGTCCACAGGGAGAGGGAAAGGAGGAAAAGCCGGGAGGAAATGGCTTGCTCCCACTCCGATCACAGAGGCCCACATTCTTGTACCTTCTTTTTTGAAAAGAGATTTCCTAAAAACATCACAGATGATAATACAACTATCCCAAGACTGTCCAGGGCAGTGGTGAAGGGCTCAGAGTCCGGTGGTCTGTATCTGATTTCAGATCTGTGTATAAGCTGTGGGGGTGACCACACTTCCTCTTCTAATACTGACCCCATAGGGTGTTTGTGAGGATCTAGCGATAAAGGCACCTAAAGCCCCTAACACATAGCCTGGCACCCACCCCAGCAGCTACTATTTTTTCTTTTCTAAGAGGCAGGGTGCCGCTTTGTCACCCAGGCTGCAGTGCAGTGGCACTATCATAGCTCACTGGCAGCCTTGAACTCTTGGGCTTAAGCAATTCTCCTGCCTCAGCCTCCCAAGTGCTTGGGATTATAGGTGTGAGCTACTGTGACTGGCCCAGGTGCTACTATTATAATCAACCTCTAGGAACCACCCATAGGACCACTTCCCTCGAGGGAGGTTGGTCCCCAGAAGAAAGCACCCTTCTCCCTGCCTCCGTTCCCTGATCCCTGGCTGGACTGGGTCTTCCTCTGCAGCTGTATCTTCTCTGTCATGGTACTAGTCCACTGTGCTGCGTTGTCTATTTTCTTGTCTATCTCCCCATTCCTCCTTGAGCACCTTGAGGGCTGGGAATGGGACTTCCATGCTAGGGCATTCATTCACTCATCTATCTGTTACTGAGCACCTCCTGTGTGCCAGCGGTCACTAAGTGGTAAATAAATGAGTAAAGCCTTGGAATGACCTATAGAAGGACCTACACCAATTGTCGAATCAGCAAGCATGTGCACTCATCATTTGTGGGGAGGTCCATGCAATCAGTACATGCAAAAGGCTTTGGGCTCAGAGAAGAAATGCAAATGTGAACGCAATTCCCAGGAAATGTGTCATTCCTAATAGTAGATGATCTGCTGGATCACAGGCTGAATTTTATGTAAAACAGACCTGAGCATCAAAACTCAATCTCTCTCTCTGTCTCTCCTTCCGTTCCTCCCTCCCTGTGTTCCTCCTTCCCTCTTTAAGTCTGGAGACACTTCCCAATTACTTAGCAATTCATACAGACTTTTGAATGCTCTAAAGGTACTTGTGCAAAGCCCAGACTCCGCAGGGGACATCCACATAGTTCATCAGCCAGGGCTTTGAAAAGGAAACAAAACAGCCACACACAACCACCGAGCTCAGCTTTGTTTTTCACTGTGGTTTCCCTGCTTACTAGAGACAGTGTCCCTCCCTGACCCCTGGGTTTTGGTCACACTGCCCCAGGAGGAAACAAGGCCAGCAGAGACAGGAGGCAGAGCCACCATTCAAAGAGCTCAGCACACCTGAGTTTTAAATACCTATTCCATTGTCTCCCAACAGCACAGGCACAGACTCCTGGACTGCTGAAATGTCAAAGTCACCTCCCCAGACCCATCTCCAGCCCTCCAGTCCCCACCATATACCTACACGTCTGCCAGGCCCTTTCTTGACTCTTCACCTCATGTATGCTGTTTCTTGTCTGTAATGCCCTTTGATCACCAGTCCCCTCAAAAGCACCAAGTTCCTACTTATATGCTAAGGCCCAGCTCAAACATCCTCTTCTCTTTGATGCCTCTCATGACCTTCTAGCACGGATGATAGCTGGTTCCTTTGAGCTCCCATTTCTCTGCTCAGATCTCTGATTTGACTTAACACACTCTGGTGATCTGTTCATACATCCATCATATGTCATGGCCAGTGAGCTTGACGATACAGATTAAGTCTTCTTCATCTTTGTGTCTTTGGCACCTACACAGGGCTACTTATTGCGTGTGTATTCCAAGTCCATGCTAACACCTCAAAATTCCACCTCCACTCTAGTCTGACACCAAAATGTCCCTTACAGCACTAAACAGGGTTTCACGTAGAGCCAAACAGCAGAGTACACTTCACAAAGAACACAGCTCAAGACCTAAACAGGGCAAAGTGTACCTCCCTAGAACCAGACACACAAAGCAGGAGCCAGCTCCATTAGAAATCTGCCTGCTGGTCAGTGAAGATGTACTGCCTAAGATAGCAGCCAACAAGGTGCAACATCAGAGGCCTGATGACCAGGCACTGAGCCTGACTCTGCCCGACCCCAGCACCTCTGGGCTAGTTTATCTTCTGCACCAGGCTATGAAAGCCTCAGTGTAAAGACAAGTGATGCCCAAAGATCTTGGGTCTGACTTTTACCCAAGTGATGAACATCGTGGGGGAATGTTTCTCAGATCAGCCAGCTGGTGACCTAGGAGAGAGGACGATGGCAGCAGACAGTAAGTAAGAGTCTAGTGCCTGAAGGGGAAGGCAGTGCTACAGGGGATCTGAAGGGTCTTGGATGTGTCAATGGACAGGAAAGTTCTCACTCTGCTTTACCCTCAAAAGCAGCCTTTACTAGAGTGTTTCTGTGGCCCCTAACAAAACCACGAGGCCTTACAGATGTCAGGTGACCTCATTCCACTGAAGTTTTGGGGCCAACCTGTCAAAACAAGCAAACTCGGCCGGGTGCGGTGGCTCGCACCTGTAATCCTAGCACTCTGGGAGGCCGAGGCAGGTGGATCGCTCAAGGTCAGGGGTTCTAGACCAGCCTGAGCAAGAGTGAGACCCCGTCTCTACCAAAAAATAGAAAGAAATTATCTGGACAACTAAAAATATATAGAAAAAATTAGCCGGGCATGGTGGCGCATGCCTGTAGTCCCAGCTACTCGGGAGGCTGAGGCAGGAGAATTGCTTGAGCCCAGGAGTTTGAGGTTGCTGTGAGCTAGGCTGATGCCACAGCACTCACTCTAGCCAGGGCAACAAAGCGAGACTCTGTCTCAAAAAAAAACAAAAAACAAAAAAAACAAGCAAACTCAGGGGGATTACAGCTGTGGAGGACAGCTGCGGAGGAAGCCAGAGTACACAAATGCACAGGTATTTGTGCAAGGCAGTCTGGCCTACAGAGCAACTGGTCCAGAGACTAGCAAGGAGGGGGCTCAGCTTTCAAAGCCAGGGCTGTAGTTGGGGCAATAAAACATTCCAAGCTGTAACCAAGTACCCAATGTCAAACACAACTGATACAGATGGTCAACGACTGGTTCCGAACCTGGTTATCCAACACCCTATATGAGTCATTAAATTCCCTTAACAAGTTTTATCTTTAATACATAAATGTTTCTCATAATACTCAGAGAGAAGGTATACTCCGCACCTGATCAAGTATAAGGTAGGAGACCCAGCTGGTGGCATTTATTCATCTATCCCCTATTCATCAATTGGTTTTGCCAGTATTTACGTGCTAGGTGCACACTGCAAAGGGCACATGCTTGGTAAGGACAAAACCATGGTCACAGAGTTCCTGACCCCACATCTTCACTTCTCTCCTCCAGGCAGGTGTGTGTTGACTCCAACCCCCCATTCCCCACCAATCCCCCAAAAGCTAATGCTCTTCTAGCCCTGACTAGGCACACTTAAGCTCCATTGAGTATCAAGGTCAGTGGTGCTGGCTCAGCACTGTGACAGGAGACTAACCTCAATGTCCTACCCCTGTGTGGCTGGGGGCAGGGCAAGGAGGAAAGGAAAGGAACAGGAGTTGTAAAAATAATGGCACAGGCTTAGATCATAAGTGTGATGTAGGAAGAAAAGCCAATGGACTTAGGCTCTCATTATGCCCTCAACAAACCTCATCTCACATTTATTGAGCACTTACTATATGCCAAGCACTAGGCTAAGCCCTTCACCTGCATAGTGCAGAGTGTGTGTTCCGCAATCCAGATGTCTATGTGAATCTTGGCCCTACCATTCATTAACTGTGTGACTTTGGGCAAACCGCTCAGCCTCTCTGTGCCTCTATTTCTTTGTCTGGAAAATAGAACAATACTAGTACTAGCTTTAAAGGGACATTGTAAGGATTAAATGAGTAAAAACTCATAAAATGCTAAACTCAAACCATCTCCTGGCATGGGCAGACATTCAGTATTAAGATGAACAATTATTATCCCATTAGTTAGTCACACTAGTCTACAGAGAAGGCATACTATTTTTTCTTATTTTACCGGTAAGGCTTTGAGAGACTGAGTCCACTTGCCCAAGGTCAAGTCATTAACTTTTAACAGAGTTAATAAGTGGCAGAACTGGGATTTGAATGGAGGCAGCCTGACTCCAAAGCCAGAAAGCTTAGCCACCACTGTGAGCATGGGCAGCACTATTCTAGAGTCCAAGTACGTGAGACCAGTGGATAGATGAGCAAGGATCCCTATGCAGCGCTATAACTACTAGGAGAGATATAGCGAAAGAAAAGTGAGGAGGTGGTGGGGATGCCTGGGGCTGGGGCAGCAACAGAACTGGCTGTAGGAACTGCAGAATGCTTCACCCAGAATGGGACTTGAGCTCTACTGTCAAAGAGTGATGAGAAATTTGCCAGCCAAGGAGCAAGAAGGGCATTCTGAAAAGTAAGGACCTAGAACAGTGAGTTGGAAATTATGGTGGAAGCATAGAGGAAGGGGCATAAGGTGAGGTTGGGACGGTCGGTTGAGGCCAGTGGTGAAGAGCCATGTGTACAAGATCAGAGGTTAGATTTTATTCTCTAAAGACACTGATTCTCAAACTTTAACACACAGAAGAATTACCTTTGGTGCTTGTAAAACACCTGCAGATTCCCATTCCTTCTGTTAGCAATGGGAGACCAACAAGTGTATTAAGGCAGGATAGTTGTAAGACCTGCTGTGGATTTAGCAACAGAATTCTGGCACTGGAATGAGGGGAGAGATGGGGACAGAGGTTGGTATAATCAGCCAAACTGGAGCAGATAAAAGGATGAGAGCTGGAAATAATGGCATTCTCCATGAACTGATACATTAAATCAGGGTTTCTCAACCTCAGCACTATTAATATTTTGGGCCAGATAATCCTCCATTGTGGGGTGCCATCCTGTGCAACACAGGATATTTAGCAGCATCCCTGGCCTCTACCCACCAGATGAATAACATCCTCCCATGCTTACATGGTGGTAGCCAAAATGTCTCCAGACATTGGCAGATGCCACTTGGGGGGAAAAACCCTGGTTGATGACCATTGCTTTAAACCCTACCATCCCTACTTTATGGATGAAGAAATCCAGGTACAGAAAGGCCTCAGTCAGGATTCAAGCTGGTGGTCTGGCCCCAGGGCCTGGGCTCTTGGCCATGGTCCCTAACTGCCTTTCTTGGAAGAGAGATTCAAGCCATCCTTCTGCAGCAAAATCATAGATTTGGTAACAGACTGGATGACAGGAAGGGCATGAAAGAGTGAGGTTCAACGGTGAAATCTCAGTACTCGCCACTGAACCCTGAGGATAGTAGGTACTAAATAAATAGTTTGGGTTTGTATAGAATCAAGATGCATTTGCTCAAAAAGGAAAAAGACTGGTGCCCTGTGCTATGGGCAAGCAGAAGGTGGTGGTTTCTTACTCAGACTGAACAGAGGGATCTCTACAGGGCTGGACTTGGGATGTGCGGTAGACCACCTGGCACCCAAATCCTGGCTGGGCCTCTTCCTAGCTGTGTGGCCGGGAAGTGTTAGGGAACCTCTCCCCATCTCATTTTGCCCGTTTGTAAAAGGGAAAGGAGTCTCCACTCACAGGCTTGGCGTGAGAAAGGCAGTTATTAAGAGCAAAATGGCAAGCTGGCTTGACGTGGTTGGCCCTCCTGTCCTTCCAAACTCTCCTAATTACCTCCACGTCCCATATCTAGTATCGCCGCTCCCACCGTCAGGACCGTCAGGACCCCCAGATGGACGGGTACGGGCTGACTGCGCCCCTGTCCACCAGTAGAGCGTCCCACTCAGGCTTTAGGGGGCGCCAACAGCCTTTTCACTCCCCAGTCAATAATGATTTCAGGGTCCTGGGGGTCGCCAAATGCGCGCGGCGAGCTGAGTGTCTCCAAAACGAGCCAGGTGAATAGTCCAAGGCGCATCACGTAAATTTCAGGCAGGTCCTCCTGGGGCAGGCCCAGGATCAAAGCCAGTCGCTGCCGTGGGCCAGCGCTCGCTCAGTCCTGCTCCCAGAGACGGAGAAGCAGAGAGGCGCCAGTTTTGGAAAGGACTCGCTGGGTGCAGAGGCAGGGAGCTGGATGTAGAGGCTGGGAGCTGGGTGCAGAGGCTGAGAGCTGAGAGTCGTTTGAGCAAGAAAAAGAAGCGGGGAGCAGGGGAAACAACAGGAAAGTGGGAGGAAGAGGGGGCAAAAAAGAAAGGCTGGGAAGCAGAGTTCCCTGTGGGACCCAGCCTACAACACCTGGGCAGGGGCTCGGGAACAAAGCAGCGGCTTCAGGTCAGAAGTGCTCTGGGTGTTTCCGAAGAGGGGGCGCTCTGGGGAAGCCGCGTCCCGCCGGGGATGCCGGGCAGCCCTGCGCCCAGGGCGCGCTCCCGGTCGCCGCTTACCTTCGCCGGGGCCGCCGGCGCGTACTTCCGGGGGCTGCGCTCGGGGTGCGCGGGGCCGAGCCCGGGGACCGGGAGCCGGTCACCGAGGGGAGAACGCGGCAAAGCGCTGCCGGCACCGGCGCCTCGGAGAGAAATCCGGGCGGACGGGCCGCCGGGCCCGGGGCTGGGCTGGAGACGCGGGGTCCCGGCCTGGGCGCTCACGGGCGGCCGCGCCGAGCGCCGCAGCCGCTGGAGAAGCCCGAGTCAGTGGGAGGAAAAGGTTGTCTCATTTCCTTCGGTCTCCCCCCTCCTCCACCCCCTGGGCTCCGGACCTGCCCTCCCTCTCCCCCGCCCCCTTCCCCAAGCCAGCCGCCCATGTGGGCGCTCGCAAGACGCGAAACCTGAACGGCCGCGGCGTGCGGCGCCTCCCTCCGCGCCAAGTTAGTTCACGCGCCCAGCTCCCGCCCGCCTGCCTGCGCTCCTCACTGTCTCCGGGCCGGGGAGGTTCCCGTCCTCCGCCTCCACCCTATCCCGGACTTCCAGCCTTTCCCTCTGCTGGGACGAGCCCAATTTGAAAGCAGACCTCCAAGCTCCTGCCAGCATCCATCCTCTCATTCCCGTCCCGTCGCCTGCGTTGAGCCTGTATTAAACAACCCAACCCAGACAGGAAATAACCACTTACTTTGTTAAATTTGGTCAACTTTTTTTTTTTTTTTTTCGAGAGGGGAGTTAAAGCCTGATGCATAATCTCGAAGGAATGTTCATTTTTATCAGAAGGAAAGCAGCCAAGGCCTTTGTTTGGCCTTGTTCATTCGGGGTTGGGGTTTTGTTTGTTAAAATCAACAAGTATTTATTGAGAGTCTGATAGGCGCTGAGCTTGGCACTGGAAATGCAGAAACAAACCAGAAGGGCACCCTGTCACCAGACAATCATCATAGGTGATTAGCGTAGGGAGAGAGGAGGTCCAGGGGTGCAGTGGTGTCTTAAGAGATGGGTCAACGAGTGGAAGAGCTTTCTATGAAATAAAAACAGCATGGGCAGAGGCAAGGAGGAATGAGAAAGCCCTGGCAGGAGGCAGTCTAGCAGAACACAGCCAGAGTAGTGAGTGATGGTGGGAACCGGGTAGAGAATGTTGCTCCAGTCCACCAAGAAAGGACGGGAGCTGCAGGGAGCTGTGGGATGGTATTGACAAGATCTGATGACCAAAGGCCTGATAGGGTGAAGACGACTAGAGTATGAAGGAGAGAAGTAACTCCCAGGGCTCTGACTAGAGTAACCAGTGACCAGGTGGATGACCAAAATCCCAGAGAACCTTCTGAGCTGCTACTCCAAGTGTGGGCCACAGACAGGCAGTATTAACATCACATGGAAGCTTCTTAGAAATGGAGACTGCATTTTAACAAGATCTGCAGATGATTCAAATGTGCATTAGAATTTGGAATATACTGACTGTATATTAGACTCACTGTATACTAGACTGTGGAGCCCTGACTACATATTAAAAACACCTGGGGAAATTTAAAAGCCAACAGGAGGCCCCAGCTCCACCCCCACAAATACTTTTTTAATTGGTCTGGGGTGGGGCTCCTACATCAGTATTTTTGAAATGCTCTCCGGATGATCTAATATAACCAGAGTTGAGAACCACTGTTCTAGACGTATTCAGGAGCTTCTACATTTAACCTTGAAATGCAGCTCATCGGAAAGGAAAAAAATACCCATGTGCAGATGAAAACATAAAGACAAGTTATTCCACTCTCCTACAGAGGTAACTGGTCAAGTAGCTAATCAGGAAACCAGGTTCTAGCCTCAGACAGCCACTAAATTCCTGTAAGAACTTAGGCAAGTACTCCCCTCTCAGACCTCTGCTTCCTTATCTGTAAAAAAAACACATACCTGCCTGCTACCAAATTCCACACCCTGGCATGCAAGGGGCCATCATCAGAGCTCCCCCTAACTCTGCAGCTTTCTCAGCAGGCAGATGGAAAGACAGTGTTGAGAAGCAGGGTTTTCCCATATGATACTATGTGTGCCATTCCAGAGCACAGCCATGCACGAATACCAAAGATTAGAGGTTTATGTGCTGAAGCACAGGGGCACACACAAAAGTGGTATTTAGTAAACGGGTTGAATGAATGAATGAACAAATAAATAAATAAATAGGGAACAGGTGCCAATAGGTGAGCATAGACTTTCTGCAGACTGGCCTTAATCCAGAGCCTGTTCATTGGCCCCCAGGCTGGAAAAAGGACAATTGAAAGCACTCTGACCCAATCTAGCCTTGGATTTAAAACACCACCACTACTAAGAACTGTTAATATGTCACCACTACTAAGAACTGTTAATATGTGTTGAATACTTAGTACACACCAGTCATTAAGCTAAGTGTTCCACTTATAAACATTGCCTCATTTTATTAAAATGAAGCAGATACTGTTGGAACTGTGTACTTCAACAGGTTTCAGGAATCACGGTCATGGAGGGAGTAGTGCTGCTGTCCAGGTTAGCCCCTGCCTCTGGTTGTGCAGCAGGGCATAGCTGCATCTACTGCTGGTCAGACAGTCTCCTTGAGGTTCCTGCAAGTCATTCTCCAGAACATGCATCCTTGCAGGGAGATGAACCTCGAGAGAAGTGACCGTTCCAGGGTCCTGCAGAGGGAGATTTTCCCAGGAGCTGTGGCGGGGGACCTGTGGGTTATGGCTGAGCCTTGGAAAGGGACTCCTCAAAGCAACCAACTTCATGGCCACATGGGTGTTCATGTGTATGTGCATGCATGCACTGCCTTTAATGGAAGCCTCTTAGGTACCAAACCCTACGCCAGTTCTTTCCACATATATTTTTTGTCTTTTGCATTTTTTTTTATTTCGGGAAATTATGGGGGTACAAACATTTTGGTTACATGTTATGACTTTCCCATATCCCAACCATGATTTGAGACGTGCCCTTTCCCCTGCTACAACGCTCACCGCGTCCATTAGTTGTGAGTTTACCCACCCCCAATCCCCCTACCCCCAAAGATTATTACTACTGTGTGAGCACCTTAGTGTTGATCAGTTAGTGCCAGTTTGATGGCGAGTACATGTGGTGCCTATTCTTTCATTCTTGTGATACCTCACTTCAGAGGATAGGCTCAAGCTCTACCCAGGAAAATATAAGAGGTGCTAGATCACCGTCTTTTTTTATAATTGAGTAGTATTCCATTGTATACATATACCATGACATATATTTCTTTTAATCATCACAGCATCCTGATCGGTTAAGTATTCTTATTCTCTTATTTTATAAATAAGAAAACTGAGACATCATGAAGTGAAGATCTGTTTGTCCCTGAAGCTCAGGTTTCTTAAGTAGTACACTCTCCTGCAGCACTCTCCACGTCCAACACCCCTGCTCGCCTCCTTCCGTGGTGGGGGAGAATCCTCATTTCAAGTCTGATTCACTCGCTATGGTTACAAGTCATCAAAACTCTCTGTGCCTCATTTTCCTACCTACAAAATAAATTGTCCTCGATTGCTCTTTTCTTAAGAAAAGAACTGTGTGTGTGTTTTGACACTCCATAGCCTGAGAGGAGATGAGGAGAGATAACCCACACAATGTTAAGAGCAAATGAAAACAGTGGAGTGATTTACCCAAAGGGCCCGGTACTTCACTAATAGCACAACCGTCATGAAAGAGGGAACCATCTATCTCCCATCTCCAGGGAGATATATGTACAGAGCAGCATTCAATGTTGAGACTTTAGGTCAGATGCAAGGAAGGGGCATTAAGCCCCTGTGCTAGACCCGGGCAGATGCTCAGTGGCTACCCCATGAAGCTGCTCAACCTGGCCTTACAGGGTCTGCTGGACTGGCCTTAAGGGTGGAAGTGGTCGAGGAACTCAAGCAGGGCTTGGGATACACAAAATGAGACAGGCAGGGCAGAAGGAGGGAGTCTATGCGCACAGACATAGCGTGCAGCTCCAGCTAACCAGAGGTAGGGAATTAGAAGAGGAAAAGGGTTCATCCCAGGAAGCCAGGATCCGCAGCTCAGGATCTGAAGTAACCACTCCGTGCCTGGTTCCAGGCCCGGGGCTGTGAGCTGGGGCTGTCAGTGTGGGCAGCCTTGCATATGTGGACAGATGATGCCAGCAGGCCTGAGCCCCCCTGCAGAGTGCACAGGGCCGCCAAGGTGCTGGCGGTCAGAGCAGGGAACTACCATCTCTCACATTGATGTCCTGCCCAACAGTACATCCAGCTCGTGGAAAAAGTCTGGATGCCAGAAGCCCTTCAGTTATTACAAAGAAGACATGGTAGTTTTAACCTTCAGTGAGTGGAGACTGGCATTCCCTCAGTGGCACAAATGTCATAATTAACAAGATTTGATAGAAGGATTGCTATGTCCAGGTCATCGCTGAACTCCACTGATGAGCTACTGTTTGGCAAGACTCCAGCCACATTGCTCCTCCTTCCACTTCCAAAACTCCATTCATCTTTGCATGACAGCAATTTGATGATTTTACACAAAGTTCATTGTGGCAAATTTGTACTAGTTTTTCCCTCAAACAAAAATATTTTGATTACCCCCATTTTACCGATGAGCAAACTAAGGCACAAAACCCAAAGGCAGACAACAAAACCCAGCTGAGCTACCAGCTGAACCAAGTTGAGACCTTTAGGCCCCACCCCCATGGTTTACCTCAAAATGATGAGCTGCTGAAGGCACCACGAGATGCCTGTAGTGGGGAATGTCCGGATAGGTCCTCGTCTGAAATCATCTGGCACCGTGTAACGCATTTGTCTATCAGTGCAGTTCAGCTTAACATTTGCTGGAGACTTCCTGCCCTTCCCAGGGAACTATCTAGACACCATAGGCAAACTTGCTGCACGTCACACTTGGCCCTCACCTGGGGAGTGTTCTGAAGACACCAGCTACACTCCAGACCCGACCAATTGAATCAGAATCTCTAGGGGTAGGGCTTGTTTTTTAAAAAAACCTTTGCAGGTAATTAAACTGTGCAATTAGGATTGAAAGCCACTTCTTTAGGAAATGCTGAGACAAAATCCAGGTCTTCACAGATGAGATGTTTACAAAACAGTAAGGAGCTCAGTCTAGTAGTGGATGATCTCTGAAAGTCATCAGGAAAAGGAAAACATCAAAATTGCTCCTGTCTGAGGCATACTAAGACGATGCCAAAGGGACAGAAATCCCTGGACTTACCTCTGCCTTGAGTGAGTGAAATCATCCCCACATGGTAGGATGTGGGGATTTTCCTACCACACAAGGTAGGAAATCTGGTTCTGTCCCAAGAAAGTATAAATGATTGAAACCAGGATCCTTGCCTGCTTCCACTATGGCACAGCTATTTACAAGAAGCCTTCAAACTTCCAGCTCTTATTAATTCCAGAAGTAGTAAATGATCTCCAGGAGCGTTAGAGCAAGGCAGGCATGGAAACCGAATAATGAAAGACAAAGGAAATTGCCTCATGGCCTGATGAGAGGCTAATGGATGTGCAGACAGAGACACCAATGTGTCACCATTAATGATGTCACCGTAGGAAAATCGGGAGGCAGAAAAAAAATTTTTTTAATGCTTTGCCCTATGGTCATTTCATATTTATTCATCTCAGCAAAAGTGAACTTGAGGCCGGGCGCGGTGGCTCACGCCTGTAATCCTAGCTCTCTGGGAGGCCGAGGCGGGCTGATTGTTTGAGCTCAGGAGTTCGAAACCAGCCTGAGCAAGAGCGAGACCCCCGTTTCTACTAAAATTAGAAAGAAATTAATTGGACAACTAAAAATATATAGAAAAAATTAGCCGGGCATGGTGGCGCATGCCTGTAGTCCCAGCTACTTGGGAGGCTGAGGCAGGAGGATCGCTTGAGCCCAGGAGTTTGAGGTTGCTGTGAGCTAGGCTAACGCCACGGCACTCTAGCCAGGGCAATAGAGTGAGACTCTGTCTCAATAAAAAAAAAAAAAGTGAACTTGAAAAGAAAATGTATACTTGTTTAAAATGTAAGTTTGGGGAGAGCAGGACAATCTTTCTCCCTCCTTCCCTCCTTTCCTTCCTTTCTTCCTTCCATTCTCCTTCCTTTTCTGTCTCCCACTGTCTCACTTTTGCCATTACATTCCCTGGCCAAGTAGTGGGATTTCTGTTAAGGCCCAGGGATAGTCATTAACCAAATGGCATTCAAATTCATTCATTCCGTGACAACCTGCTGAAATGAAACTAGTCATTTGACAGTACTAACTACTAATACTGCATAGACACCAAAGGTTGGAGAATGCAGTACCACTTATTTATAGTCTAACCTTTCACCAAGTTTTGATAAGGCTTACTGGATGCCTCTAATCGCGAAATAAATCAATGTTGACAGTTATCCCCCCTCTGAAGTTCTAGTTTCCAGATGTAGATAACCTGGACAAGTTCTCCAGATCTTTTTTTTTTTTTTTTTTTTTTTTTTTCAGAAAGTGAAGTTTTACCCATACAGAGGAATGCAAGAATACCATGGCTGAGAGTACCATTCGGTTGTTTCAGAGAACCTTTAGTGGAACTAAAAACTCCAGGGAATATAAGTCACACAGCTTAGTCTCCACAATGTCCTAATCACTTCCCCCACCTTTCTTAAAATGTAATATGCCCCAAAAGGATGAAATAATGAGTAAAAAGCAGCAATTAAATTTCGTCTTTATCTGTTCTGTTGCGGAGTGGAGGCTTACCTCATTGAATCATTTCCACGCAGGCCCCAGTCAGAAGAGCAGAGATCTAAATACTCAGCTCAACCACTTTGTCTTGCTTGGGGTCATAAGTAGAAATCAAAATATTTCTCTAGCCAGTCGCTGCTGCCCGATACAACATTACTTCTGATTAATGATAGGTTTTTAATCAAAACATATTCACCAGTTAAACCACAAACATAGCTTAGTATAAATTTTGCCTCTTTTTTCCCCCCATTTTCTAAAGGGAAATTCTCGTGCCCAGGCTGACACCTCCTTTACTTTTTTCATCTTAGCTGACAAGGTTAAATAAGCATAAACAGAACTCAAATAAATCACCCATAAAAAGCCCTCTCTTTTAGCCAACAGGAAACCACTGTAAAAATGAGAGATTTCAATTAAGAAAAATAAGACAATGTAACTATGAAACATGCCTAGAGAAATTGCTAATAGTTGTTCTTTAAGAATATGCAAGTTAGATCCCTGGCCACAATATACATGACCCCAAAAAGTTGTAAGATAAATATTTGAAAAAATAAGATCAATACCAGTCTATTTTTATATTGAAAACACCATTAGCTCTCATTATAAAATTGAGACATCCCACTGCATTTTAGCCCCATGACCTGTTAAAAAAACCACCTTCATATGTAGAAAACAATGCATTTTTAGAGAAAAAGGAAGCAATAGAGTTTGAATAAAGTATAAAATTTGAATTAAAGTAGCTCGACCTAACGGCATAACTGAACTGAATGCTGAGCCCTGTTTTAGGGTTCTATTACAAGACTGCCTGCAACACTCGCAAATTCCTCAAGGACTTATTACCTGTAACTCTGTGAAGGGTGTGAGCCTGAGAAATTAATAGGGTAATTTGGTCTGAAAAATAAATGGGCAAAACGTAGGACAGACGACAAATCATACCAAATTCTTAATTCCCTTGAAGAGTGTACACTAACCAGAACAGATGGTTGAGGGAGCCCCAAACTTCTGAAAAACCCCACAGTGCATGCATTTAATTGGTTCTTTAATTCATAGATTTGGTGGTAGCAAGTTCTGCAACATGGCGCCCTTATACACAGGTACACTAGACCTCATCAACAAACTAGATGGCACTAGAACAAACTAGATGCACTAGACCTCATCAAAAAACTAGATGGCAACGTGTTTATGGCCCCTGTGCCCAGATCAGAGTGATTTCCATTCCTCAACTTGCGTCTGTGACCCGCAACCAGTCAGCCTCCTGTGCCTGGACATATGTGGTGTAATTTGGGATCTACTGTAGATGTGAACAAGGAATCTAAGATTTCTTTTTTTTTTTTTTTTTTTTTTGAGACAGAGTCTCACTCTGTTGCCCAGGCTAGGGTGCCGTGGCGTCATCCTAGCTCACAGCAACCCCAAACTCCTGGCCTTAAGTCATCGTTTTGCCTCAGCCTCCCGAATAGCTGGGACTACAGGCATGCGCCACCATGCCCGGCTATTTTTTTCTATATAGTTTTAGTTTTCCAGATCATTTCTTTCTATTTTTAGTAGAGATGGGGGTCTCACTCTTGCTCAGGCTGGTCTTGAACTCCTGACTTTGAGTGATCCTCCCACCTCGGCCTCCCATAGTGCTAGGATTAAAGGCGTGAGCCACCACACCCGGCCGGAATCTAAGATTGTGATCCTAGCAGCAGAAGAGCTAATAAATAAAAGGCTGATTCATTTGCTTCACCAAAGGGTCCACACTAGGTGCCATTTAAATGAACAGTTTTGATAATATATTCATAATATGATACACTTGATTTATTTTAAGCAGCTTGCTATAGTTCTAGAAGCAGAGGGTTTACTTGTACTGAGAAGTGCAGAGAAACAGAGCTTCCACACAGCTGTGTGACTTCAAACCCCCGGGCACGCGGGAGGTTTGGTCAGGGGCGTCTCCTCTGTGCTGTAGGCCCCTGCTTGCCAGTCCTTCCCTCCTCAGCTTTATTTCCTCTTTCCGTGTCTTTAATCTTCCCACTCTCTCCTTTCTCTCAGCCTTGAACATGCCTGAACCTCCCCCAGCATGGAAAACATGTTAATAAATCGTTATTAAATAAACCTGTCAGATTCTGGACCCATTTCTAGATGTTTTTCTTTATCTTTAATTGTTTTCATAACCAAACTTCTCAAACAAATACATGTATTCAGTATCCTCACTTTCTTAACCCTATTCAATCTTCAACTCACTGTAGTCTGGTTTTTGTCCCTGACACTCCACTGAAACTGCCCCTGTTAAAGTCACCACTGGCTGCCTCCTACTGTGTTCGAGATCTCTCTGCAGTTTTTGCTGCTGTGGCCCTTCCTTCTTTGCACTCTCTCCTCCCTTCACCTCTGCACTTCCCCATTTCCTAGATGCCCTCCTGCCTTTGTGATCAGGCCTCCTCTGTGACCTTCTTTAACTGACTTTGCTTCATAACAGACACATCTGTTTGTGTCACCAAAATGCCCACCTCTTACACGATAAAATCGGGACTCCTTAGCATGGGCTGCAAAGCCCTTCAGGGGCGGCCCCTATCAGCCTCTCCCACCTGCCCAGGAACAGCCCATCTTAGGCTTCAGCCATGTCAACCTTTTTACACTTCCCCAAACATGTCATGCTATTTCATGCTTCTGTACTTTTGTACAGAATGTTCTCACCTCCACCCCCACCCTCCCCTGAGGAATTCCAGCTCATCTTTCAAGACTCAGAACAAAGGTGAGCCATTCTGGGAGGCCTCGTCTGCCCCCAAATAGAGGCAGCAATCCCACCCGGGTCCCCGGTATCTGTGACACGTCTTCACCGTGCAGCCTCACCCAGATCCGAGTCTCATGATCCAGAGTTTACCACAGCACCTGTGACACGATGAGGGTGCAAGAAATGTCATGCTTCTTTTATTTCTCTAAGTTGAATTTCATTTGGCCTGAGCTCCCTACTCACTCCACAGAAAAATTTTATCTCAGTTTTTACTGGGGCTTCTCCCTTCCCCAGGGTGAGGTGGAGGGTCCCGGTGACTTGCAGGATGCGGAAGAAGCATGGAGGACGCCCCAGACTCTGTCTACACAGTCACCACCTCCAGGTCTATTATCCAGACCTGCATGGAGCCACGAGGCAGGTTCTTCTGAGACTTGGGACAGGGGATTTTTTCACAGGGGTTCTCAAGGACACAGCCCTTAATGTTTAGTCATCTCTGCCCCCTCCCCAACCAGCCCCCTCAGCTGCCCTCATCGCGGGTGCTCTTGTAAAGCAGGGTCCAGACGACCATACCTCATGGACACCCCAGTGATCTATTCTCTCTCTCACTATCAGGGACTCCCTCAGGCCCCGGTCAGCTATGCACCCTCAGACACACACGGAGCAGCAGGATTCCCCTCAGGGAGCACAGGCAGCAGAAACAAAGAAATAGGGATGTCTTCTAGAAAGTCTGTTTTCAGCCCTGCAACTAAACAGCTCGGGAAGACAAGGGCATGATAGGATTTTGCTACCTTCTTGAGACAGAGAAGAGTACCCACAGTGAAAAGAACAAGACACAGATGAATAGCTCCATAAATTATTCTGCCATACAACCCTTCATGAATTTAATTCATTAAAAGCAGAAATGTCCACAAAAAACACAAATGGAATTGCTCTCCCAAAGACAGGCACCTCCACCTGGCAGCCGTCTTCTCTCAGCCTAACCCTCCTCCCCGTGCCTTCCCCAAGGAGGGAGCCCAGAAATGGACGGGGTCCCCCATCTGTGGCCCAGGCACACCGCTCACATGGCTGAGTTTATTTGAGCTGCTGACTGGGGCTGCTGACGCAGGGCATTTGCCGCAGCTGCACTAACCCACTTTCTCTCATGGATGATTTTAATCTCTTTAATTTTTGCCCAGCCTGTGAGAAAACTGAAAGCATGGTTGGGAGGGGGTGGGAGATAGAAGTTACAGGTCATGAGCTGAGTAGCGGCTAAATCCTGTGGGAGGAAGCGACCGCGAGTGTAATCCTTTCAGGAAAACAAGTATTACTGGAGAGGAGAAAGCTGCCAATGTAACTTTGTTCCAAGAATAAATAGCACATTTTCCCTCAGTGTTTGCTTTTCTCTCTTTGATCCCCTTGAAACCCTCTGGAAATGCCTGGCCAGCAATTTTTCTCCCCGCTGAGGCTGGGCAGAAGGAGCCACAAGCACTCGCTTGAGATTCCTCCAACGAAGGCGAACGTGGGGGCTCCCGGGCAATGCTGGAGCCACGAGGCTGTGGCAGCCAGGGATGCTGGCGTTGGAGTGAGGCTGCATCACCACAGATATGTCACGGTGTTTCCAAACATGCTGTCACAATGCCAGAAGCAGTTCCAAAGGCTATAATCCTGGAGAGGGCCTATTTGATCAGAGCCACCGGGAGTTTGAAAATGGGGAATAAAAGGCAAAGCTCGAGTGGGTTAATGTTTAGCTCTGGGCCCAGGCGGAGTGAATGCCTGCACGCACCTCGCCGACAAGAGCATGCCCTCACCCTGGGGAGTTTACGGCTCAAGTGCTCTAGAAACCACGGTCCTTACTTACTCACGTGGTTTCCCCCTCTTCTCCCAGATAGCTTCATTTCAAGGGAGGTGAAATGAAGCTATCTGGGAGAAGCGACGATGAAAGATGAAAGCCTTGGCATCAGACGGACCTGCGTTCAGTTCTGGTTCTCTCACTTACTAGTTGTGCTAAGACGAGCTAAGTACTCGCATCCTCATCTGGCAGACGGGAATAACAATACTTCTCTTATAGGGTGGTCGTGAAGACTATGCGAGGTGATGGATGCAAACACGTCACATCACACTTGACCCCGAATGTTCAATAAAAGTCAATTCCCTTCCACCACTGCCCCCCTCCCCCGCCGGGCGTAGCATCCAAATCAGAAAATACTTACTAAGCACTGATTAATGGAAAGACTTATACCAGACTTGTGCAGGAAGTCAAGAGTATAAAGCCCATTCAGTTAGAAACGATATTCAAAATGAGGATCCAAGCCTGGAAAGTGTCAAGTAACAGGCCCATATGATGTCGTAACACTGCACACGACGCACTGATCAACGGTGGCCCCGACAGTCAGTCCTGGGGATGCCCCGAGGGTAGAGGTTTCTAAGGAAAAGCTTTATGGAGAAGCCTGGGCTTGCTCTGGACAGAGAGGCAAGGAACAACTGGGCGTATTTTGGAAAAGCTAATAGACGTATCTGACTTAAGTAGGAACATCTTAAGGGACATTTGGGAGCTATCTAGAAAGGAAATTGGGAAATGTGGTAGGTTAAACATGGTGGTGACAAATTCTTTGTCAGTCTCCCCACTGAGAAGTAGAGTTTATGTCTCTTATTGAATCTGGGCTGGTTCAGTGACTGCTTAACAAATAAGACGTAGCAGAAATGACGCTATGCCAGTTTCAGACCTAGCCCTTAAGAGAACCAAGAGCTTTTGCTTCCTGCTTCCTGGCACTTCTGCACTTTAGACACAGTCTCTTAGAATCTAGCCATCATGCTGTGAAACATCCAAGCCAAATAGAAAAGTCACGTGTGGCTGTTCAATCGAAAGCCCCAAGTGAGCTCACAGCCCACAGACAGTAATAAAAACCAGTCATGTGAATGAATCATCTTGTATATTCCAACCCAATCAAGCCCCCAGATGACTGAAGCCCTATTTGATACCACATGGAGAAGAAGAACCACCCAGCTGATCCCAGGCAACCCACAGAATCTTGAGAGATCGGCACTTGCTGTTAGTTACAAATTATCTACACAATAATAGATAATTGAAACAGGAAGTCTTAGGGAAGGCATTGAACATCAAACAACGAAGTCTATATTCATCATCATCATCATCATCATCATATAAACCATTAGTAAATGATCACTATGTGCCAGACACTGTAAGTTTTTACATATGTTGTAAGTTTTTATATGTGTTAAAAATTTAACCTACTTGTAAACCTGTGAGGTCAGTACTATTATTCACATTTAATAGTCAAAAAAACTAAAATTTAGAAAGGTTTTGAAATTTGTTCAAAGTTATACAGGCAGAAAATCGTAGAGATGGGATTCAAACCAGTTACATTCTGACCACTCTCAAATCCTCCATCTTTCTGCAAGTAAAATAAGCAATGGACATGTTGATAATCTAGAGACATACAAACAACTCTTCCAGCTGGAAATTTGCAACCAGTTTGAAAAAGTGCAAGCTTCCTGGGCTTATCAAATCATTCTAGGCAAGAAAATGGCAGTGAGTTTAACTTTTATGGTTTAGTGATTGTATAGGTACATAAGACAATTTAAGACAAACAAGAATGAAAAGTTTATTTAGGAAGATAGAAGCCACTCGTATTAGTTATCTATTTCTGTATAATCACCCCTGTCCTCCCCAAAAAACTTAGTGGCATATAACAACAACGATCATTTATTATCTCTCATGGTTTCTATGGGTCAGGAATTTTGGAGTGGCTCACCTGGGAAGTTCTAGCTTGGAGTCTCTCCATGGTTGTAGTCAGATGCTGGCTGGGGTATAAGTCATCTGCTGACTTGCCTGGAACTGAGGGTCCACTCCAAGGCAGCTCACATCGATGACTAGCATGTTGGTGCTGGTGGTTGGTGGGAGGCATCAGTTCTTCATCAGGTGGTCCCCCTAGAAGGCTGTGTGAGTGTCCCCATGGCTGCACAACTAGCTTCCCCGAGAGCAAGGCTTCCAAAAGGCAGAAGCCACAGTAGTTTAGGGATGAAGCATCCTCAGAAGCCACACACCAACCCTTCCACCTTATTTTGTGGATGCACAGGGCCATCCCTGATTCAGTGTGGGAGGGGACTCCACAAGTCATGAACACCCGGAGAAAGCAATCACTGGGGGCCATGTTGGGGCGGCTACCGCACTCCACGATCTACTCCAAGAGGACATTTGGGGCTTTTCTATGTGTCTATGGGACTGCGGAGCAGAGGTCAAAGAAGCCATTTGTGGTCATCCCAGCCTGCATCACCAACATAAGAAGTTCTGAAACACTCATGTGGAAGTTATTTTGAAAATCAAGAAACTCCTACCATCTATCTCAGCCAGCATCTCTGAAGTGAGAGATGTTTTATAGGCCAACACTGGCTGTCTCAGCTGCCTATAGTACTAAAGAGGGTTATTCACTAGAGGGTACAATGAAGTTGCTAAAAACCTTGTATCTGCCTTCTGCCTCTGCCTGCAAGTACTTCCTGACGGTGTAGCCTCTCCCACTCCTCTGCCTTCCCATCTCAGGCAAATGCTTCTTATTGACTGACACTAACCTAGGATTACAGAGTGAAGGGGATTCTGGGAAATGTCATCCTGGCTTCTCTCCTTGGCAAGGCAGGGAGTTTGTGGAAGCTGGTGGTGGTGATGGTGAGCTGAGCACATGTCCTCTGGCCCAGACTTGGGGGAGTTTTGAGCCAATATAGCATGCATGGTGCTATGCATTTTGACTTGAAATTCTCCCTCTGCTCCAAAATAACAATAAACTGTCACACACACATGCACACACGTATTTAAGTGAGATACAGCATGCTCACAAACAAAATAAACGCTTCCATGGATGAGACAGTAATGAGCAGGGGCTGCAGCCATGAAGCCAGATAGATCCAGAAATGGGCAGATGGGGTCAGAATTCTATCCCTTTAGATATTTCAAGTTCTAAAGGGCGACAGGACTCAAAAGCACCTTGTGCTGACAAGAGACTGGAGCTGGGCTCACTCCTTGAAAGAAGGTTGCTATAAGCTGAGACCACCAGCTAGGCCTATGGCTTGTACAAGTGGTATACCTATGACCCTATTCCAAGTGATTGCCACCCATCCCCAGCATGAAGAAGAGAAAGGCCTTGCATGTGTTATTGCCTCACTGAAATCCACCACTTCCTTATATTAGCTTCATCTTTTTAAATCCCTCCCCAAATTATTTTCTTAGACTTATCAATATATTTTACTGATATTTTTGCTCTTTTTTTCTTATATCCCATTTCTTCCCTGTGAATTTATATCTCTTTGTGCTAAAATACATGCTTTAGTAACTTTCTTCAATGGTTTATAAAAAGTATAAAAGGTAAATGCTCATACTTTTTATATTTTTGAAAATATCTTTATGCTTTCACTCCTGTAAAATAGTTTGGGTATAGAATTCTAGGTTGACAGTAATATTCCTTCATAACTTTGAGGATGTTATTCTGTATCTTCTGGCCTCTATTGTTACTAATGAAATGTCTTTTGTCAGTCTGATTGTTCTTTCTTGTCTCTATTAACCTTTAAGAATTTCTGGCCAGGCACGGTGGTGGCTAACACCTATAAACCTAGCACTCTGGGAGATCAAGGTGGGAGAATTGTTTGAGGCCAGGAGTTCAAGACCAGCCCAAGGAATAGTGAGACCCCGTCTCTACAAAAAATAGAAAAATTAGCAGGGTGTGGTGGTGCCTGTAGCCCCAGCTACTTGAGAGGCTGAGGCAGGAGGATAGCTTGAGCCCAGGAGTTTGAGGTGAGGTTGCAGTGAGCTCTGATGATGCCGCTACACTCTAGCCCAGGCAACAGAAAAAGACTCTGTCTCAAAAAAAGAAAAAAAGAAAAAAAAAGAATTTCTCTTTATCCTTTATGTTCTGCAGGTCTCATGAGTACGTCTGGTTGTGAGTTTACTTCATCCTACTCGGCACCCTGTGTGCTCTTACAGTCATAAAACTCATGTTTCTCTTTAGCTCTGACGTGCTGTTATGATTGCCTTTAATACCAGTTTTCTACCATATGCCATTTCCTTTATTTTAGGCTTTTTAATTCCCTATTTAATTTGTGTTGGAATCTTTTTGCTTGCCTTCCATTGTCATCTCATTCATTTTTTGTTTATCTCTTTAGCGCTTTCTGTGTGATTCCTACCATACTATATCCCAGTTTATCAACTATCTCTAAAGAGTTCCCAGTCTAGAGTAAATCCCATGTTTTGATTTGTATTTTAAATTTCAGAGAATATACTGACATTTCGAAGATTTATGATTCTTTTTTCTATGTCAGTATTTTTCATGTTCAAGATTCACATTTAAATTGTTTTTGTTTCACAATTCCTTGTACTTTTTTATGAATATTATTCTGTCCTTTAACCCTTCAGATATTGTGTTCATATGTGCTAGGCATATTAATTCCTTATAACAATTCTGTACGGGTACTCTTATTATCTCCATATTACAGATGAGGAAACTGAGGTGGAGGAAGATAGTTGAGTAAAAGTCAATTTTCTGGAAAAGAGATTAAGATAGAGAAAGGTAGATCTAAATGAGAAAATGAAAAATATTTGGCATAATATTCTTATCAAATTAACCTGTGCAATTTGAATCAAAATTTCGATAGGTGTTTTCGTTGAAATAGACAAATTGATTCTAAATTGCATATAGAAGAACAAAGGGCCAAGATGTAGCCAAGATAATTCTGAAAAAGAGGAACAGAAACAAAGAACTTGACCTACAAGTGACATAGGCTTACTATAAGCTAAAATAGTAAGACAGTAAGCAAGTAAGACAGCAACAGCCCAGAGACAGGCAAATGGGTCAGTGGAGTAGAATAAAGAGCCCGGAAACAGACCCAAGTATAAAAGAGTCCTTGGTATAAAGTAGATGAGGTAGTGTAAAATCACTGGGAGGAAGACAGAGTATTTAATAAATAGAATTGAGACAGCTTTATTTCTATGTGGAAATTTCCATTGCTGGAAAATATCATTGGATCTTCACCTCACACCATTACAAAAATAACCATATCTAAATGACCTTGAAAAGGGAAAGAACTCCTAAACAAGATACAAAAACCCAGAAATCATAAAGGCTTAATTAATTTGGCTATATCAACACTAAAACTTCAGTACAATAAGGCCACATAAAAGAAGTTTGTGTTTTTTAAAAGAGACCAGGGACACAGTAGAACACATTTTCAACATATGTAATTAATAAAGTTGAGTGATAAAGTGGAGTAAACTTTATTTTTTTATCCAGAAAAGACTGACTTCTACAAAATAAGAAAAAGACAAACAACACAATAAAAAAAGGAGGGGCAAGTGTTTCTTCCTTATGTTCACAGAAAAACATAAAAGGATGATTAGTATATGAAAATAGTAGCAGCAGGAAAATGAAATGTAAAACAGCACCAAGGTTCCACTTAACATTTCTCAACAGGACAAAAGCTGAAAGTCTGACATATTCCTGTTGGCCAGGATGAAGGACAACAGGAATTGTCAAACACTGCAAATAAAAGTACGATTCGGTTCAAACATCTTGGAGAACTGTTTCATAATAATAACTGGAACCCAGAAGTTGACAATCCAGTAATTCCGAGTCCAGGTTAATACCTCGGATGAAGTCCTGTACACGTGCTCTGTAAGATAGAGGAATATTCATTTCAGCTCTGTTCGTAATCAGAATATTGGAAACATCCTAAATGTCCATCATAAGGAAAGCAGATAAACTAGTATTGGTGAATATGTACAATAGAATACCAAAATACAATCAAAATGACTGAACTGTATTTTTTACATATCAACAAAAATAAATTTCAACAACATAATGTTGAGTAAAAGCATTGCACAACATTATGTACCATATGATACTATTTATGTATATTATGTATATTTTACAAAAAAATTTGATATTGTTTGCAGATACATATGTATTTATACTCTTATATGATAAATTCATGATAGTACTTGCTACTGGTGAGGGAAAAGGTGAATGAAATTGGGGAGGTGAGCTAAAAAGAATTCAACCTTATCGTAATGTTTTCTTTCTTTTTCAGAAACTGAAGAAAATAGAATAAAATGTTGGCATTTATTTACTTTTGAAGCTGGTATTATAGACTAATGTTTGTGTCCCCCCAAAATTAATATGTTGAAACCTAATCCCTAGTATGTGGGTATTTGGAGGTGAGGCCCTTGGGAGGTGAGTAGGACACGAGAGCAGAGTCCTCATGAGTGGGATTAGTGTCCTTGTAAAAGAGACCCCAGAATAGTCAAAGGTTAGTTAACAGAAACAAAAATACAGCTAGATAGGAAGAATAAGTTCTAGTGTTCTATAGCACCATAATTAACAATGACTATAATTGACTATAATTAACAACAATTTATTTTATATTTCCAAATAGCTAGAAGAGAGGATTTTGAATGCTCTCAACACAAACAAATGATAAACATTTGAGGTGATAAATATGCTAATTATTGTGATTTGATCATTACACATTGTATATGCATATTAAAATGTCACACTGTACTCTATAAATATGTATAAATACAACTACTATGTTAATTAAAAATAATAATAAAAGCAAAAAAAAAAAAGAGAGAGGAAGAGACCCCAGAGAGCTCCCTCACCCCTTCTGTGATGAGGGGACACAGTGAGAACTAGGAAGTGAGTCCTCAATAGACACTGAATCTGCTGGCACCTAAGTCTTGGAATTCCAGTCTCTAGAACTATGAGAAGTAAGTTTCTATTTTTTATAAGCCATCTGGTCTATGCTATTTTGTTATAGCAGCCTACATGAACTAAGACAATTGGGTAAATTGATAGTCTCTGTAGTCATTTTGTAATTTTTCCCCAGTTAAAAAATCAAAGGAGGGTGCGGTGGCATGTGCTTTGTAGTCCCAGCTACTCAGGAGGCTGAGATGGGAGCATTGCATTGAGGCCAGGAATTTGAGGCTGCAGTGTGCTATGATCATGCCTGTGAATAGTCACTGCACTCCACCCTGGGCAACATAGTGAGATCATATCTGCACCCAAAAAGGGTTATCACCCTTTCTATCAGAGTATGTGAAACTATCAAAAAGTTTTAACGTTTTCTCATGTCTTAGGATATGCTAAGAGTCAAACAAAATAACACCAAACGCTGAGGCTGGGCTCACTCAGAAGCCCCAGAGGTTCTAAGAGGAAACAGCCATGATGAAGTTGGTGGTTCCAAGTCAGTCAGAGGACCCCATACCCTGCAGGAACAATGCTGAATGCTGCCAACCTGCCCTCTTCAGCCATATTAAAGGAGTCATCTTGCCTCTAGAGCCTCCCTAGCTCACGTGCCAACCATGGCCAGGTCAACGCATGGGCAAAACTTAAGAAAACCTGACCAGGGCTGCATATAGGAGAGAGCCAAGTGGTTCAAAAACGTGCAGCTATACTAACTCCAAAACTAGAACATGCGTGCACCTGGCTGAACTCCCTTAGAATCAGCATCAATAAGGAGGGGTTTTTACCTCCACCAAGTGCTCAGCCCCAAGCGATTTTATTACCTAATCTGAATGGTTCCCAAACTCTTTCTATACCAAATTCTAACCCTAATTGTGCTAGGAGTGGTAAGCCGATACCAATTAAGTGAAATTCATTGTCCAGCCCCAAATCTGTACCATACCAGTTTGCTAAAGGAACATGTAGAATACGATCAAGGAATAAGTCAGTAATTCCCAAGAAAAATTAGAGATTGATAAAATAATAATGTTTCAAACGGGGGAAAGTGGATCCCTATAACTGCATGCCAATCAGATGGAGTCCAGAGCATATAAGTGAATATGGAAATAGAAATATGAATGAAAGGTAATGTTCAGAGTGATTACGTATATGGGCTTTTAATTAGGCAGGCCTTGAAGGACAGCTCCACCCTTTAAGAGAAATATGGCCTTGCAAATTTACTTACCTTCTCAGGGCCTCAGTTTCTATTTCTGTAAAATCAGGACATTAATATCTCCTTCACAGGATTTTTTGGTGAAGATTAAAAGTGGTAATGAATGTAAGGTATTTAGCATTGAACCTGTACGTACCAGTTGCTCAATAAAAGGCAATTGTGATGATGGTGGTGGTGATTTATAACCATTGAAAGAGAATTCAATAATCATTAGATACTAGGGAGATTTATTAATAGTTATTCCACACTAATCTCATTTATTATTCCATTTGCTTATAAAATTAAATAAATTAATAAATCAAGGAAATACCATTAGCCCTAATTAATCTGTCTTCCTTTTATTAAAGTATTTAGTAGTTCTTTCATTATGTCGTATTTCTATACTCAAAATGATATCATGTTGTTTACGAGGAGGAATCTTTAAGTCTGTGAATGATCATACTAAGCCACTAACTCTATGTCAATCTTGAAGGTGGCCAAGGTATTTACAGCAAAGATACTGCCTTGTTTAATATGTTTATTATTTATTAATGGTTTAGATGGAGTCATAGTAAAGATATTTATTCATTTAGGCCTCCATGGAATTAAAATTATCTTGTCAGATTAAGACAATCTGTATTCTGTGGAAGATAATAATTGTATAACTTTTATTATCACTTCCCCTAAGGAGAACAATTTTAATTTGATTTAATCTCTCCCTGAGAAAAATTAAATATTAAGAAATAAGATTCTGTTGGATAAGGCTGAGCTTTGGAGAGCTGCAAACCATTATAATGTCTAGGATTTTTTTCACGAATCCCTTCCATGGAGAATGCATGAGTTAAGATAGAATACATCAGATAATTTTACATGAATAGCCATTCAGTGTGAGTTAACAGGGAGATACAGCTGCTAAAGGAGGTACTATAGTCATGGGCTGTGTCAAAAAGCCAAATGTTGAAGGTAAGGCCAAGTATCAAAGACGTGGTGGAAATTCTAATGTACTCTCTGTTGGTGAGACTTCTGGAGTGTTGAGTCTACTTCCAAGCAACAAACCACCAGTGACGTTCTGCTAGGCTGCAAGCAATCAGAGTTGTGAAGGCGTGCCAAATATCACACAAGGAGCCAGATTATATGAGGAACTGGATCACAAAGAAAAAAGTCAAGGGACTCAGAATAATTAGACTGAAGAAAAAGAAATGCATAAGGAACATGATAATTACATTAAAATATTTAAAGGAGAAGAACAGGGGGCAAGTTGTGACTCAAGAATCTACCCACAACAAGGCTGCCATTTATGAGTTGAGGTAAGAGAAAGACATTATTAGCTATGCAAAACTCAGAAAACATATAACTCAGCTACCTTTCTGAAGAAACTACTTGTCACCACGTTCTGAAATTTGAATTCTAAATGCATTATAGTATTCTGGATTGCATCTTAGAGTAGAAAAAGGATATCAGTAAAAAACTAGGGAAATTTGAAAAAAGTCTATGTTTTAGCCAGTGTAGGGTACTAATGTCAATGTCTTAGTGTTGATAAATGTGCCATGGTTATGTAAGATATTTATTCAGATTTCTCTGTTTTTCTCCTTTAAATATTTGAATTTCATATTGAGACTTCTGACGTTTTGAGTCTAGTTCTAAGCAGCAAACCACCAACTTAGGAAAATAATTTTAAATACATTTTAAGAAGCCATATGCACAGATGTTCATTACATCATTATGTACACTAGTGAAAAATTTGGAAACAAAATGTTCAACACTATAGGAGTTCTTAAATCATGGTACATCTCTACGATTAAATGCCTTAAAGCCATTATAGATGTAATGGTATTGCATGATATTAACATGAGGAAATGCTTATGATATAAGATGGAATTTAAAATCTGGATACAAATCTGAGTTGTAGCCCAAACTGCCATGCTACTTAAGTAAATAGAAAAAAAAAACAGATTAGAAAAATATGATACTCAAAAATAACATACATTTTCTCTGGGTTTTGTTTTTTCTTTTTCTCTATTTTCTAGTTTTCTCTAATAAGCATATATTACTTTGCTGATCAAAAAGAAATCCATAAAAATATTTAGGCTATTTTCATTATGTAAACAGTTTAGAGGCCAAAATTTCTCCCCTCTCCCACAGGCTTTGATTAACCATAGGATGTAAAGACTGAGAATGAAAATCGTAAGATTGCACAACGTAAAATAACTCATAAGGATTATTTAAGAGCACGGACTATGGCTAAATCCATTAGAGTTGAAAGAAACTGTCTCCATACTTCTAAGCAGTCACAAATGGCTTAGAGGTAAGAGGGCCAACAAGATGTTTAGAGGAATGTGCCAAAGATATCTCATCTGGACATGAGTGTACCATACACAGAGATAAAAAAAACAAAACCAAAACGGGTGGGATTAGAATGTGTCCCAGACCTTGGACAATAAACCAAAATTACATTTTAGTGCAGACAAATGTTCATAAAATAAATATGGCAATAATCCAAGCTGAAAAGCATATAGTTAAGCATGGCATTTATCCAGAACAAAGATTTAAGTCTCATTATCAAAAATGCTTCATGCAACCATCAAATGCAGAGGAGAGAAAATTCAAGTCAGAGAGCTGTAATGCTACAGGCAAAACGCAGAACACAAAGTATACAAGGATCACATTGTATCACCAAGATTTTTGCTTGAATAAGCCAGTCATCCCCTCCCCATGAGGGCTCCTTACAGAATGCTGATGAAAACAGAAGCTCATGCACAAAGATGAAAGAGCATCATCCAATTTAGACAAGGTAAAGGTGGTATGGCCAAATGATGCCAGCACCTGAGCCCGTCTTGCACAACAGCTGGGTATTTAGGAATCTTGATACTGTTGCAGAGACCATCCATGAGTCAGAAACCTTCCAAAGCCACCCTATACAGTTGGGCATTTCATTTTTCCAACGATGGGCCGCACATATGGGTGGACTGTTTGTAAGTTTTACTGAGAGTCTGTTGGCCAGAAATGTGGATTTTTTTTAATCTCCAAGACCAAAGCAGATCACAACACATTTTAATAAATGTTATTTCTATAAAACATTTATAGGCTTGGTACTAGACTTAGTTCAACTTTGGTCTTGTTAATTAGAGAATGGTATCAACAAGCTAAGTTGCTATCAAAACTATGGAATATAAAATTTTTTAAAAAATTGTGGAATATATTCACAGTTTGATCTAGTATGTATATCTTTGTCCCAAAACTTGAGAAATATGACTTTTTCCTAGTGGACACAATACATTTGTAACCTAAACGTTCATACTTTTAGAGCTAATGTTTGGCAATTCTGAATATCCTGAGATTTCCTTCCAAAATCATCTACAGAAACTTAAATAATGATTCATATGCATTAAAAAAAAATCTGGGACTCTCTTCTGATACTGTGACTTCATTTCCATGAAATAGCTTCAATTTCCACACATCTGTATTCCAAATGAATTCAGGGCAATTTGATAAAGAAAAATACAAACAGTTTGAATCTGAATACCTAACTTCCTTCAATAAATTACAGGTCTTCACGACTTTTCATCTTAATAGTTTCAAGGTTAATGTGTTCAAATGTCTTGTCACATCCTTAAAGACATAAAATTCTCTGAGCCTGGGGAGCTTGACAAATGAGGTCTCTTGAGGTATATTCATTTCCCAAAATCCTTGATCTAAGAACAAAGTTCAGTAAGTCTCTTCTGACTACCTTAAATAAAATAAAGTCCTAGTTTCTACTTCAAGTTATTGAAGTGTCCCTCAAACTGGCAATGATGAAGGTATAGTCCTGAAAGAAATTTGGTCTTGCTTACTTTCTCTGTCTAATTGTCTTAAGAAAATAGCTATAAACATTCACAGGAGAAAATGTCTGGATAGAAGATTAATGCAAGCTGGGGTCATCCATCTTTTCTGTGGACATAAATGTGGGTGCTAGTTCTACTTTTAATTGTAGTGACTCATCTGTAGCATGTGAGCTGAGTTTCTTTAAGGTATTGTGTGTATCAGTAAGGAGGGGGGCCAAACCCAGTAGGTATCACTCCAGGATCAAACAACACATTGACTGTGACATAGAGTTGATCTTTTGGATCCTTTCCCATTCTTATAGGTAGGATCAGAAAATAGAGAGCCGGGGGCCCTTACAGTGAGTAAGAGAGAAAGAAGAAATCGAGGGCTGCTCACCAAGGCCCACGGTCCATGAGCAGGATTTCCCCAGGTCCACCTGAAGCAAGGCCTAAGAGAAGTTGCAAGGGCACATACTTGTCACGGGCTTGAGTGACTTACAAAAATATTGCCCCTGAGCCACAAGCCACAAGCCAAGCCTGCTCTGTGTGATTTATGGCCCGTTTCCCCTTAACTCAGCCAGGTTTGTGAGAGGACAAGCTTTGTTCCCAGAGGACTCATTAGTGAGTGACAGCTGTGGAAGTGTTGCAACTTGAAAATTGACTCAGATACGAATGTGTAAAGTATATTCAAACACAATCGATAAACGCAGCTCACAAGCCAGGATGGGCCTTTAGGGAAATTCCAGTAGACAATACTGTCAGAGATAAATTTGAGGATAATTTTTCTTTTTACCTTATCTGGGTTCCTTCCTTTTATTTACCCTCTTTAGCTTATGTAAATAATCAATCCAACACAACTATGCCTAGACAAGAATATTTACATTAATGAGGCAAACTCTTCCTCTGTTCTCTCTTTCCCGAGGGAAGCATGTAATATTTTAGAAGCATCAGACTGAATTATGCAATATAAATCAGATAAGATGACTTCTGATCTTCCCGTTCAAGATGGCTGACAGATCACACATGGCAACCTCTTCCTTCTCCCCAAATTCTTAGAATAATTCACTCTGGAAAACAAGATGGACCCTCAGTAGGTCAGAAATCAGAAAAAAATCACCAAAACATGGAATATAGATAGGATCAGACTAAAGAAGAAAACCACAACCAAAATGCACACAGTAGAGGGCAATTACAAAAGGTGAGGCAAACCCTACCAGGCAGACAATACCAGGAGGGATCAGTTGCCTAGAGGACAAGGGGACCTTGGAATGACTAACAGCTTATTATTTAAAGTCCCACACAAAGAGCCACCAGGTACGTGGAATCCTCCTCTCCTTCCACTTTCCAATCTTCCCACCCTTCTTCCTACCCACACCACTTGTATCAGACAGCAAGCAACAGAGGTGACTGCACTTAGAGATGAGCAATGAGTGTGTGCGTGTGGACAGAGAAGCAGTCTAGTTGCCTTGGGCAACTGACAGCCCCCCCTCCCCCCGCAAGTATGACTAGTTCTCATGCCTAAGAGTCTAACCATCAAAGTAACACAGCTGGCAGCAAGTGGCCCCTCCTTAGGCTCAGTACACACATGCGGTACAAACACAGCAGCACAGAATGCCTCTCTCACCTGCCTTTTTCCCTATCCTACGCATTCATGCAACCAGATAATGAATGCACAGCAGCTAACAGGGGAAAAATAAATACAAAAGATCACTCAATCGCAAAGCATTAAACGTTTAAGGAAAGCTAACATCACTAAAAAGAGGCACTTTTAAACTTAAAGAATAGATAAACCTGACTAATGGAAAACATAGCTAATAAAGTAAACAGAAAAAAACAACCACAAAACAATGTTAAAAGAGACACACTCAGAGAAAATATCGGCAATTAACATGACAAAGGAATAGTATGCAGGATATATAAAGAACCTCAATAAATCAAAAAGAAAACTCTCTCTCCACCACGTAAGAATACGGTGAGAAGACAGCCATCTAAGCTAGAAGGAGAGCCCTCATCAGAATCCAGCCATGTGGGCACCCTAATCTCAAACTTCCCAGCCTCCAGAATTGTGGGAAATAAAAGTATTGTTTAATTCAAGAAGAAGAAAAAGAAGAAGAAGAAGAAGAAAACAAACCATGCAATAGGAAAATAGGAAAAGATTCTTTAAAAGTAATTCATAGAAATAAAAATATAAAGACACTTTAATCTCACTACTAATTGGAGAAATGCAAATTAAAATATATTTTTACCTTTGAGATTAAAGTTTCTTAATATAAAATAATGACAAAAAAAGGGGAAATGGGTGCTCTCATGTAATGATGCTACTTTGGAGGAAGACTGGGAAATAACTGATAAAATTAAAGTTTCAGATCCTTTGACAAACCCACTCCATTCTCTGTATCAGTTCTGGAGAAACATTCATGTATGAGCACAAAGTCACACATATAAAGATATATGTGGTCACATTATTTATAATAACAAAACCTTGGAAATAACCTTAATGTCTGTTAATAAGGTAATTATTTAATACTATAACACATCTATATTACAGAAAACAAACATAAAAAATTAGTTTTCTCCATTTATAATGATATGGAAAACTCTCTAAGCTATGTTATAATAATAAATGAAGAAAGCAATTTTCAGAACAGTACGTACAATAACTTCCACATGTGTAAAAAATTAAAACATAAAAATATGGTATAATTTCACAGGTACCTATACCCATGTAAATACATATATAAAATTTTGAAAGGATACACATATATAATTCACCCTGCAGAAGAGAATGGGGAATGGGAGGTAGCAAATGGGGATTTCAGCATTATTTGCAATATCTGAATGATTTATAAACAGAATATATACACATATTACTTGTACAAAAGGTAACTTTTAAATTCAGAAATAAAAGTAAACTATTGATCGAGTAGGGAGATAATTATCTGTTAAATGAATAAAGAAAATTCACCACCCAAGGTACTGATGCAAGAAACATTGGTGGCTATTTTTGCAAAAAAAAAAAAAAGGGTGAAAGAAAGTAGCCATAAAAAACATTTATGTTCTTCTCCGAAGGAAAAGAATGACAATCAATGACAAGTCACAGCTGCACAGATGCAGACCCAAGTGCGAGCGCAGGAGGTAACATAGTGCTTCCTCTCTTTGACTAGCAGGGCTCTTAACTTCTCTACTAAAATATGGGAGAAAAATTATCTTTGAAAATAATTTTAATATATATCACACCTTTTTGAAAAGTAGGAAAACCACACTGATCTCACTGACAGAGAGATCATCTCACACCATTGGCTTTTCAGAAAAATTGTGAAACAAGCCTTGTAAGACAGCCTTTTAAAAAGACAATATTCCGCAAAGTATTTTAAACATTGTTGAGTAGAATTTTCTTTGTTAGTTTAATCCCCAGCATTCATAATTATGAGTCCCCTGTGACAAGCAAAAAAAAAGCCATTATCTTTCAATTGATAACATCATGTTCTCAACACTTACTGGTTGTTCTGAGAATACCAACCGGTCTGTGACAAGTTTACTGGGGGAAAAGTGTTTATTCATGCAAGAATAGGGATAGGACTTTGTGATTAATAAGTCTTTGAAGTAGGAAAAAAAATAAAAATCCAAATTGATTATGCTGCATGCATGTTCCTAACCCAGAAAACACAGAAGAGAAGTGATAAGCCTACAATCTTTGGCTAGATCAATGAGGCTAGTCGAGACTATGCTACCATAACAAACATCCCCCAAATCTTAGTGGCTTCAAGCAATAAAAATCCCTTGATTGCTAACACTACATGTCCATTGTAGGTCAGCAAGGAGGCCCTATACACCATAGTCGCTCACGAACCCATGCTTACAGAGCAACTGCCGTCCGGAACATTGCCACTTATGATGCAGATGGAAAAAAGAGAATTCTGGAGGATCTTGAATGTGTGATAAAATGCTCTGTCCCAGAAGGGACACACATCACTTCTGATCATTGGCCAGAGCTAGATATATGGTCCCACTTAATCACAGGGTGCCAGAAAATGCAATCCTACTATGTGCCAAGAAGAGGGAGAGCCACAAATATTTGGCAAACACTAATAATTCACATTAGCCTGGTCCAGGGCCATCAGAGACATGTACACTGAGGATCCCAGACAAACACCAAGTTAAATGAAGGGCAAGTCTGGTGAGAACCTGGAGGGCTCACGTTGGCTTAATTAAGAAGTAGAAATAACTCATCCTGCCCAGGAATCTTAAAGTAAATGGAAAAATCCCGGTAATGTTAGTTTAGGCTAATCTGTGCATGTAGGTGTTGTTGGGACGTTTCTTCCAATTGTTCACAAATGATGCATGATCAGTGGTTTCCAAAGCTGCCTGATCATCAGAGTCACCTGGAAAGCTTTAATAAATAGAAATGCCTGAGTCTTACCCCTAAGAATTCTAATTCGATGTACTGTTGGGACAGGTCCCAGGAATCTATATACTTAACCTCTGTAGAGCAGTTAAAAACACATATTTGGTCCCTGTCCCCAGTTCCTGGCAAGAGCTTCTAATACTCTTGGAATTTCCTGAGTCATAGGAGTGACAGGAATGTCTTTTGTTATTCATAACAAGCCTCTTTCAAACATACCTGAGTTTATCCTAAGGAGGTGACTCAGGGTGGGCTCCAGATAGCTTCAGGTGGAGGCTGGTTCCAGAGGAAGCAACTATGTGAGTAGAGGGTTGAAACTTAGCTCTATTCTTGAACTTCCAGGGAGGTGAGAGGGGCTGGAAATTGAGTTCAATCACCAATGGCCAATGACTTATCAATCACGTCTATGTAGCAGAACTTCCATAAAGACCTATAAATGATGAGGTTCAGAGAGTTTGAAAACTCACAAACACATCCCTATTCTGGAAGGGTGGTGCACACCAACTCCATGGGGACAAAGACTCCTGTGCTTAGGACATTTCCAAACCTTGAACTATGTACCTCTTCATCTAGCTATACTTTTAAATCCTTTATTATAAATTTTAATAGTAAGTATAGCATTTTCTTGAGTTCTGTGAGTTGTCCTAGGAAATCATCATACCTTGGGCAGGGGAGGGGTTGTGGGAACCCCTGATTTTGTGGCCAAGTTGGACACAAGTAACCTGGGGTAACACAGGTAACCTGGGGACCCGGTACTTGCAACTGACACGTGAAGTGAGAGCAGTCTTGTGGCATTTAACCCTTTAACACACTGACTGCTGCACTAGAAAAAAAAATTCCCTGGGACCACGGTGTTTTATTAAAACAAAATAATCTTTTCTAATTCGTTATTTTTTATTGTTTTCTATGTGTGAGTTATATGCAACACAATCCATGTTTTTAGAATTAAATTGTCAATATTAATTGTAACAATAAGAACATCAACAAGATTTTCACGAACCAACTGCAGGGTTTTGCTTCATAGGCCCCTGGGCTTAAAACTAGCCTGAGTTAAATACAACTCACACGGCAGTCAATGTGTTAAACCTGTGGAGTCAGATGTTAACTCTGGGTAGTTTCTGTGAGAACTGAATTGAATTGTAGGATTCCCGGTTGGTGTTGGAAAATCAGAGAATTGTTTGAGTGAAGGACAAAACCGCTCACCTTCATATCCCAAGGATTCTCATGATCATTCGGTATGGTGACTTGCTGAAGATGTTTAATCACCCAGCAGTCCTCATGCATGTTAATGCACCAACCTTTCCAACGTCACTGACCACTGAGACTGTTGAGTGGCCCAAAAAGAGCCATTGAACACCAACAAAATAGAGTGAAAGAAACATTGGCTGAGAGTCACAATGCCCACTACTTAGTCCTAGCTCTGGTTATCTATTGCTACATAGCAAACTATCCCAAAACTTAGCGGCTTAACATAGCAACAAGCACTTAACTTGTTTATAAATTTGCATTTGGGGCAGAGCTTTGCAGAGATGGCTATTCTTGTTCCATGCATTTCCAACAGGGATGGCTCGAATGGAGCTGTAGGATCTACTTCCGAGCTGGCTCCAAAATACTGACAGTCAACAGAGGTTGTTGAACAGGGACCCCAACTCCTTCCCGTGTGTGTCTCTATGGGGCTACTCAAGCTTCCTCATGGTATGGCATCTGGGTTCCAAAAGTCCAAGTTCCCACAGCAGGAAATGGAAGTTGCTGGTCTCACAAGGCCTGAGGCCAGAAACTGGCACAGTGTCACTTAGGCAGGCCAAGCAGTTAAGGAGCCTGCCCAGATTCAGGGGGAGGGATATAGGTCCCATCTTTCAATGGCAGAAGTGTCAAGGAATTCATGGTCACCTTTAACCTACCACAATCCCTGCTCCGACCTTTGGGCCTCAGGCTTCTCACCTGTGAAATCAAAGAGTCTAGCTGGATTAACTTTGAGATTCCTGCCAATCTGCAAATGCTTTGAATCACTGGTTCTCATGTATAATTTGCTGATTGACACAGAAGCCCATTCTGTGAGTCCATGTCCTTTGTAGACCTGCATATGGCGACAGCTCAGCTTAGCTCAGACAGACACAGAGCTTGCAGGCAGCAAGGACCCTGGGCTCCCAGGCTCCTCTGCATTTCCCTCTAAACACACTGCTGCTTTTCTCCTCAAAGCCAAAGTCCTATTCTAATTCCTGAAACCTGACAACCGACCGCTGCCCCGCAGGCTTCCTAACCATCAACATCATTCCTGCCCTATCTCTTGGGCAGTAACTCATAAGCTAAATATGCAACAGGTGTAGAAGAAGCTTCAACAAGAGATCAACAAAGCTCACAAGTACAGTGAAGGGGTTCAGTGAGTGGGCTCCAGAGCCAGACGGTCTGGGTTCAAACACCCCCAGCACTACATTTCAGCTGTGAGATCTTGTACAGAGTAACTTCCATCTTTTTAAATTTCATTTTTCCATTTTTAAAATGATGATAGGAATAGCGTCTACCTCATAAAGTCGTTAAAAGCGTTACTTACCTGAGATAGTGAATATACAGCACTTAGCACAGAGCCTGCTCTATTATAGGCACTTTACGAATATTAGCCAATGTTTTTATTAAGTCATAATGCAATAGTCACTCTGGCTGTTGTTTGTTCTTCATTTCCCAGGAGCAGAGAGGGTGGATCTTGCTGGAGCAAGTAGTGCGAGGTTCAGAGCTGCCATATTGCAGCAGGCCTGGCCACTGAAAAAAGAGAAAAGATGACAGAGTTAGCATCTTTTGCTCACCCAGCATCAGAGTGAGAATCCTGCATTAGCTGGACACCTCCTGATCCCAGTGTAGACTCACATCTTAGGCTACCCACGGCTTGGAGATACTTGTTGAATATCTATCATGAGCTTGCTGGGTGCTGAGACTAGAGCAGTGAACCAGCCAGCCAAGCACCCTGCCCTCTTGGAGAGCACGGTCTACTGTTCCGCCCTACTTAAAAGGCACACCTTCCAGAGGCACAGGTATAGAAGCCCTTGGCTGACTCATTCCTGTCTGCCCTGACCTCCAATCTCATTCTTGAATCGCAGCTTTCTCTGATACCTGAAAGCTGGCTCTGCAGACTTTCTTGGAGGTGGGGTGGGAGATGGGAGTGAAAGACCGTATACAGTGGGGACAACACTTGTATGGCCATGCAGGAATGTTCTGATGGTGCACTGCAGTGTAATCCCTCAGTGTTATTACAAAACTGCCAGTTCGTTTCTGAAGAAATACTAAATACAAACAAGCTGGCATTGTTTGCTTTACCAATGCTATGTTGTGGTGCTGACTTTAGGGAGGCGGCTGCCACAACAATATCTTGTAATAGCCCGGCTTTCGCAAGATGGCTGCAGGGCTCCAATGCTTCCTGCATGAGGAAGTAAAGCAGGGTTGAATACTGGGGGAGTGGGGAATTTAGACATAAAAGAAGCAAGCGACAGAAAACATAGTCTGGCACTCTAGTGGACGAAGGTCAGCTCCCAGGAAAGGAAGGACATGGGCCAGCTTAGTCACAGCCATGTGCACAGGGTCCCTTGCAGACATAAGCACTTTGGCCTTAACTGTGACCTTTCCCAAGGTTTCTATTCTCAGACCATTCACTTCCTTGCTCTGAGCGCCCTATGCTGTGTCTTTTTGCTGATAGATCCTAAATAAAGACACACAGCCCAGGCCTCTCCCCTGGCCTCTCAACTCCATCTATCCAGGGGCCTCCTGGACATCGTCACCTGAAAGTCTTACGGCCCTTCAGACACAAACTCCGAACTGTTAGGGGTCGAATCGTGTCCCCTCCCAGAAGATGTGTTGAAATCCTAACCTGCAGTACTAGTAAATGTGACCTTACTGGAAAATAGTCTTTGCAGATGTAATCAACAAGTCCTGAGGGTGGGCCCTAATCCAATGTGACTAGTGTCCTTATAAGCAGAGAAAAATGCCATATGAAGACAGAGACACACAGGGAGAAGGCCATGAGACGACAGAGGCAGAGACTGGAGTGATGCAGCCATAAGCCAAGGAGCACCAAGGATCGTCGGCCACGGCCAGAAGACAGGAGGGGCGAGGAAGGAAGGATTCCCTCCTACAGGTTCCAGAGGGATCATGGCCCTGCTGACAGTTTTATTTTGAACTTTCAGCCTCCGGAATTATAAAAGAATAGATTTAAGTTGTTTTAAGCCATCCAGCTTGTGTAACTTTGTTCTGGCAGCCCTAGGAAACAAATATACTCAGCACAGCCCAAATCAAGCTCATTGTTTTTTACTTTTCTGACTACCCTCTCTTCTAGTATTTCTTGCTGTAATATATGAAACAAGTTGCCAAATCAGAAATCTGAGGGTCGTTTTGACTCCCTCCCCATGCCACAGCCAGCAAGCACAAGTCACATCAACTCGACCTCCTTTGTGCGTCACCGGTCCTTCCTCTGCTGATAACTTTACCTCCTTTCTGTTGTGCTCTTGGCCAATTTCCCTTTATCTGACATCATCTCCTGTCCCCACACTAACTCATCCTTATTCTGCCAGTGTGATCTAAAGCCCCCCATGTCATGCCCCTGCTTAAACCTTCCTCAGTAGTCCCCTGTGTCTACCTTCATTACTAACTCTAAACCCACAGGCATCACCCGCAGGGCCCTGTGTGAGTGATTTGGTTTCAGTGCGACTGCCTCCCTTTGTTATCTTTCATGTACTCCTTTCCTCATCCTTGAACTTTATGCTTAAGCAATGCTAAATTTCTCTTGAGGTTTTCAGAATATGTCATGCTCTTTCATGCCTCTGTGCCCTTGCAGGAGCTGATCCTTGTGCCAGAAACATCACTCCATCCTCTTATATTCCCAGTAAATGTCTATTCATCCTTCAAGTCTTTGATTAAGTGCTTCCTCACTTGTGAAAGACTTTCCCCAAGCAATTTTGAGTAGCTTATGCTCCCTCTCTCCTGTGATGATAGTTATCTTCTTATATTATAACTAGACTGTTTGCTTGCCTGTTTTTCTACCACACATTTTGAGGGCACAAACTGTGTTTTCTTTGTACCTTTAATGTTTGGCATTCATTCATTCATTCATTTCTTTCTGCTTTTATCTATTCATTCAACAAACGTTTATTGTATTTATCTCCTACAACGAGCTAGACACGGCACAGGGGATACCATGAGACAACTCCTGCCCTCTTGGAACTTAGAGTCTAGTAGGGGATAAAACTAAATAGGTGATCACAGGGAGGCCAAGAATGCCACCAGGGACACAGGTACAAGGTGCAAGAGGAATAGGTAGGGAGTACCTTGCGCAGCCTCGGAGAGTCCCACGGGAAGTGAGGTCAAGGTGTACGGGGAGTCCAGCCTGGTGTCAAGAATGCTCCTGGTCCTGTACAGCTGGAGAGCAGAGGGAAACAGCAGCATGAAGAGAAAGGCTGGTGCTGTGCGCAGAGACCAGACCCCAGGGGCCGTGTAAGTCAGCTAAAGAGAACAGACTTAACCTGTGGGCCCAGTGAGTCATAGGAGTGTTTTAAGCACTTTGTCCCTTTTTTTCCCTTTAAAATTGCCTTTACTAAATTGCTTTTAATTAAAAAAGAAGATTCTTGTAATAAGCAAAACAGCCAAAGACAGAGAAACAAGAAGCTAAATATCACTCCCTCTTGTTCTTAGGTCCTGAGGCAACTTACACCATTAAACTGCACTTCCTCAAGTTGGTATAACATATACACACGCAAAACAGGCATGCGTGCTGGGTTTGGTGCTGTTTGTTCGTGTTTTTACAAAAATTAGATCATAGTGTAGACATTTTCCCACAACTTGCTTTCTGCACGTAGTATATACGATAGTATGATATCTCTTCATGTGAACATATTGAGAGTTGCCTCTAACTCATTCATCCTTCTTTTGTGATAGCTGCATGTTTATTTGGCCATTTTATTATTGACAAATAATTGTGCATTGCTCAGTACTTTGCCACGGGGAGCATTGCTTCGGTAAACACCCTTGTCAATATGTTCTTAGGGACTGATGCTTTTATACCTACTGGAATGACAGCCTAAGACGGGGTTGCTGAGTTAATGGGTGTGCATTCTGAACTTTAATAGACATTGCCAGATTGCTTTTCCCTAGAGGTCTGAGCAGTTCACATTCCCACCAGTGAGATATAAAAGTACTCATGCACGGATGTTACTGGTCTTTTTCATTTTTGCCCATATGATGAATAAATTAAATTCTACTTTCTCTGATGTCTCTATCCCACCTAAATCTTCATTTCCTCTTTTGTGAATTGCTTGTTTATATTGTTTCCTATACTCCTATTGCTTTTGCCCACTTTATGACCAATTTTTATGAGCTTTGGATAAATTAAGGAAAACATCCTTTTGTGTGTGCTGCAAATGTTTGTCTGAGTCTATAGTTGGTGTTTTGACCTTGTTTATTTGTATTTTTTCTTATAATGTGAAAAACAAAATGAGGAAATAGGTGTCATTTGTTTTCCCCTTCATGGATTTTGGGATTCTCACCATCATTAAAAATATCTCCTCTACTCCAAAGTTATAGAAATTTTCCACTTGACTTTCTTCAAATATTTTGTGTTTATTTATTTATTTACACTTACATCTTTAACCCAAGGAATTTATTTTTGTATACAGTATGAAATGGTGGTCCACCTTACTTTTTTCCACAAATGGAGAGCCCATTAGGTTGACATCATTTCTTGAATCAATCATAACTTTCCCACTGAACTGAAATGTCATCTTTATCAAATACTAATTATGCAAACATACGGTGCTTATTCCCGAATCCTAGCCTGTTCCAGTGGACCACTTACTTGTGTGCCAAAACATTTTCTTTTGATGACAATCACTTTATCTTAAATTTCGATATTTGGTAAGGCAAATGTTCCCTACTTCCTTTTCCAGAATTATCTGTCAAAATCTACAAGGCTATATTATAACACCCCACTATAATTATGTTTTTAATTAAATTATTCTTGTGTTCCAAAGAGGAGGTGGTCAAGAGTCATAGCTAATCCTGGATGGCTGTGAATGAACATCCCATCATTCATGCAGCCAGAGTCACCCCAGACACCCTCACTCCCAGTCTCACACTCCAATTCCTGCCCACCAACTGACTTGAAAGCCCCCAGAACTCTGGCCCCTGATGGCTACACTCCCCTTTCCCTGGGTGAGTCCCAGGGCTGCCTCAGTCAGATGCCAGGGGCCACCTGTCTTCTGCCGACAACCCCCAGGCTAAGTGGCTGCCCACTTGGAGCTTTCCTCCCCTTTAGGGTCCTGCCAGCCCTGAGCACAATGGGGTAGAGGACAAAATCTCTGCACCTGGTAACTGCCCTCCCACATTTCTGCAGCTGCTCATGGGGCATCCATACACCAGGCTGCTCTCCAGCACAAACTCTCCTTCCAGAAGATGTTTTCCTGCTTCTAGAAACTGTGGTTCTTCCTGGGACTCTATTCCTGACCCTCCCTGGGGTGGAATCAGCTCTGGCCTCCTCCTCATAGGCACTGCTGATAGCAGGAGGAGGAGGTAAAGTCAGAAGCATGATGTCATGGATTGAATTGTGTCCCTCTAAAATTCATAGGTGGAAATCTAACCCCCAGTACTTCAGAATATGGCTTTATTTCCAGAAACTCAGGGAGAGGCAGGGAACAGATTTCCTCCCACAGCCCTTGGAAGGAATCAACCCTCCTGAGAACCTTGATCTGGAACTTCTAGCCTCCAGGACTGGGAGGCAATACATTTCTGTTGTTTTAGCCATGTCATCTGTAGTACTTTGTTACGGCAGCCCTAGGAAACTAAGACACACAGCAAGCCAACACAGATGAAGGCAGGCAGCCTTCTCCCACCTGAGTCCTTCTTGCTGACCTTTGCTGGAGTTGGGTAGGGAGTCAGATCACAACAAACTTCCAAGTGCGTTTGTGCCTGCAAAAACACTGGCCTCAAGAACTGTGGCTGTCACCTGGTATGGAGGTTTAGCAGAGCAACGCAGCCTCCCCATTGCCACCCACAGCCTGGCCCCCATGCAGAAGCAGGCAGAGAGCTCTGCCTTCCCACTGGGGAGCATTGTGCCCAAGCCTCAGCTGTTCAGCAGGGAACAAGCAGTTAGCACTTGCTCTGCAAACTCAGAGTGACATGCTGAGGTTTAGGACTTATCCTCTAGTGCCTCCTCCGCTGTCTGCCGTCCCCACAGCACAGGAATCCTCACTCTCTGAAACGGGCAGAGATGACCTGTGGGCATTGCTTAGGACTGTGTCCAGCTGACCCTCCTGATGTCCCAGCACCCAGCTCAGTGTATGCCTCACAGTAAATGCTCAGTCTTTGTTTACTGGGTGTATGGACAGACACATGTACAGGAGACTCTTTGGGCCAGTACATGATTCAACAACACAGCTCTGAATGCATCACCTAGAGGAGCTTCTGGGAGCTGAGTCTGCCATCGAGTGGCTGCGGATTCCCGTTCTGACATAGGGACCCTGCTTTCTCTCTCATTCTCTCTGGGCTGACTGGTGGCGTCCAAGTTCCCTTCCATTAGTGCTCCCTCCTGGCAGCTCTCTGCAGCCTGCTTCACACAATGGAGGTTGAAACAGCCTCTGGCAAGTCTCCCTGGAATTCACAACCAGCTCCCCCCACCCCAAAATCTACCAAAAGCCTCAGACAGAACTCAGAGGGGAAACCCTGCATTTAAAAATGAATCTCTTTCCCTGATGCTTCAACAGCTTTCTTTTTAGAAAGCACAAGCTCATCTTGAAACAACCATCCCAGGGAGAGCATGTGAAGGAAAAACAAACAAACAAAAAAACCTTAAGGCTGCCCTGACATTATGTTCCAGAAACTTCTACATATGGCAATTGCAGTGGGGATGGCAGTTGCCAGAGTTGGGGAGAGACTTCCAGAGACACTGGGGACTTGAGAGCTGGAAACGGCAAAGAAAGTGCCTCGAGCTGCAGCCCAATTTGGCTCTTAAAGAGAAACCCACCACTCATTAACTGGCCCTAAACCCTGCTAAGTGAAAAAGAAAAATAAATGAGCTCATTAAATCCGGAAGGAGGGAAGACCTGGAGCCCTAACCAAGGAAATTCCCAACACCCACTTAGAAAAACAAGGAGGTGTTTGGCACAATAAGATTCATGGCCAGGGAAGGGGTTGGCCCCCAAACAAGGGGGTTGAGTCATCCTGTACCACCACAAGGGGCTGGACCAGTTCCAGCTGCGCCTCCATAGGGATCCGCTGCCTCTCCCTGTGGCAGGGATGGTCTGTGTGGCTTACCAATTCAAGAGGTCCAAGTCTTTGGTCAAACTCATGGGGAAATCAGTTGGGAAATATAGTGGGAAGTTCCAGGAGTATGACGAGTTCTTGAGACAATCATGACTTCAACCCAGACTGCGGTAACTGCCTGTGACAAATACAGCCTCAGGTTTGGCTCAATAAAGGCTGTTCATCATTCTCCATCCTCCTCCCCCATTCATCACCGGCTTATGTGCTGGCCCGTGCTAGATGCTGCCCTGACTTACTAGCGTTGCTCCCAACAGCCTGTCCAGGTTCCTGCTCCTGGCCCCAGCTTCACCCCCTGACCATGTCCCTCTTTGGTTTTGGGGTTCCGCAGACTCCCTTCAGATCTCCTTATTCTTGAATGCTTGGGGCTCTGATCATTCCTGACATCTGTTTTTGTCTTGGGGAAAAGAGAACTCCCCTCCCACCACTCTCTGTGGTAGCTCCAGGCCTACGCAAACAATGACTGTACCTAGATGAATGCTTGTGGCACTGATGCTTGAGCAGGAACAATGGGAACGCAGAGGAGGGTGCCTAACCCCACCTGTGTGTTTGCAGGCAGCCATCAGGGAAAGAAACAGGTTGAAGAGGTGACTCATCAGACTTTCCCCTGGTGGGGGCGGGGCTGGTGAAGGTGACTCCAGGCAGAGGAACTGTGTGGCAGAGGCACAGAGACGTGAAGAGGATGAGGACAGCCAGTGGTCAAGTTTATTTCTGTGCCCTTTGCTTCCACTCACTGGTTCTCTTTCCCCTGGGGACTGTATGTCAGAACCATGTTCACAACTGACTTATAGGCAAAGTTATCATTTGTCTAAACTTGAAACCTTACAAGAACCTCTACAATATGGCAAGATCCATTCCCAACTAACTTCTCTCAGCCATCCCCTTCTAACATGGATACCATTCTCAAAAGGCAATATACAATTACATGAAAAGAATGAGTTGTAGAGTCCCAAGATCTTGAATCTGAACTTGGCTAATAACTAACTGTGTGACATTGGACTGGTTACTTAACCTCTCTGAGCCACATTTTTCTCATTTGTAAAATGGATGTAATAATACCTACCAAATAGAGTGGTCATGAAGATTAAAAATAATATATACAAAGTGCCCCCCAAAATGTTTGCGTATAGCTCATGTTCAAGATGGCAGCTAATATTATTCCAGATTGTGAGCTGGATTGCCTCCCCTTGGAAGACCTCTGCTCCCATCCATGCCTGGCTCCTACTCAGTGAAGGTGGGATGTGGCTTAGTTCCTGGTGTGAAATCCAGGACTCCTTGTGAATTCCATTTCTGCAACAAAAACGCTAGGTTCCCCACTCTGCATCTTCATGAAGTCTACCCTTTGCTCTTGGAAGCTTTAAAAAAACTAATTGTCATGCATGAACAAGTCCTTGGAATCCAAAGTCACTTCCTTAACAGTCAGAGGGGTCAGACTGCTACACGGTTTTCAAATGCACTCCCAGAGGTCTATTCTGAAGGTCAGGGCCACAGATTGTTCTAGATCTTAAAGCACGTTACACACATTTTTAGTCTCTTTGAGGCAGATGACTTATGAGAGGGGTGCTTGCAAAAGATTTAAAAAGTTAAATCCGTAGTCCCCTTCTCTGGTGAGAAAAGTGTCACCTTCTTCGTCTTGTAGACCAGGACAGAAAATCAACTTGGCCTCGAGGCAGGTTGCTAACCTGGAAGGGGAGGGGAAGAGGTAGGGCACCCCTGAATCCTTTGGGAGTCGCTGAGAGTACTTTTCTCAGAAGTCTAGGTGGGTGGCAAGTAGCCCCGTTGCCCAGGAAGGGAGTGGGGGCTGGCAACAGGACCCTTTGTGTTTTGAGTTGAAAACAAAGGATGGCTGGGATTCGTGGGAGCCTGCGCTGCCCTGGGGCTCCTGGGACCAGCTGGCACCTGGAAGGCGGCTGTGAAAGGAAACTGGAGGCAGAACTCAGCTGAGCTGCAACCTCGTGAGCTCCCGTGGGGGTCACCCCTGGCTGAGGTTACCGCTGAGGGAATGGGGTCATCCTCCCTAGAGAACCTCAGCGGCTGTGCGGGGACACGGACAAAAGCCGCTTTGTGGAAGGCTGAGGGACCGTCCAACGGCGCCACCGTGTGGCAGCATGCGCAGAGGCAGCGGCGGACAGAGCGCGTCCCAGTTCTCCAGTACTGAACCCCAGACCTTCAGGGCAGGAGGAGGTGAGAGGAGGGTCTTACGGAGATGATGGTTTTCTGAGAACAGAGTAGATGGAGACCACTTGCCATGCAGTTGGAAAAAACGAGAGAGATATGCCCATCTTTGCACTCCAAGTGTGTGGAGCAACCTTCACCATTTCCGTATTCGGCTGAATTTAGTTCGAGCCAATAGCCCCACCTAAAAATTGATGACTAAAGACAATTCAAATTGAATGAAGTAAAGACTGATTAAGCATTAGGGATGTGTAGACCCTGGGATGTTTCCAGGTTCCTGACTCAAAGAACAGGTGTTGTGTGCACGAATGAGTGAGGAAATGAGAGAGTAAATTGAGAATTTCTGAATTCGACACTCCACCTTGCTGGGTTTTTATCCGCACTGTACCAGGACTGTTCGCTGGGAATTTCCCGGCCTCAGTCTCAACTGTGGCACAGGTATGGTTGAGAGTTAGCCCACGGTATGTGGAATTCACAAAGGGAATTCCTGAGAACTGCTTCTGTGATCCTTGAACATATCTAGAGAGGAGAAAAGGGAGGGGAGTTGTGGCAGGTTCCTCTGGAGGGCGCTGCTGCCAAGTCCCCGCTTCCCCCTGGAGGCGTGTGCAGGGGCCGCCTCCTTCACTCGGCCTACCAAGGGGCTTCCGTGGGAGCAGTAAGCAATCTTACTTGATCAAACCGTGTTCCCACTTCCTGGGGGTACAAAAACCGGGCGCCTGACTCACACTGAGATGACTAAGGCAGCCTGTGCACCAGGATAGAAGGGGCTGCCCTGGAATTGGGCTGCACTCCCAGAATTCCGCAGAGCAAGGACGTGTGTTTCCCAGACCAGGAAGAGGTAGAAAACCAAAGGGTGCAGTTTTAAGTCCTGCCTGACAGCAGAGCCTGGCTGAGGGGCCCCCAACAGTGAGAGGGCCATCACTGAACCGGAGGCTCAGGGCTGAGGGAGGAGACATCCAAACGGACAGAATGTACAATGCACGGCCCACATCACAGGGGCTGTGGTCAGCAAGGGGCTCTCTGAAAAGCCCAGCAATGTGCCACTAGTGAAAGAGTCAGCTTCAGACAGCGGCCTTGCAAGAAAGCTCCCGAATAACCTCGGCCCCAGCCCAGTTAACAACCTTCTTTAGCAAGCAGGGGGACATGAGCTTAGAAAGCTAGAAGGTGACCACTGGGCCTTCTCAGAAAGCAGGGTTTTGCCTGCCTTCTCTCCAGCTAGGAGGAGGGGACAAGACTGAATGCTAATTTAGGTTCCGAGTTTTTATTGTTACACAGACTAGGCTTTGCAATTACTCAAGTGAGACTATTTGCAACTAAGTGACTACAAGGCTGTTATTACCTGAGTGAGCAGAAAAGTCAAGAGTCCAGGGCAAACAAGTTTTAAAAGGATAACGGGGAGACAAAAACAAAAGATGTGTGTTATGACCCACTTGTGTCTGTTCAACATACGGGTTGCCGTATATGCAACTAGTCCTTACCCAGCATTTTCTCTGTGCAGAGACTCTGGAAGGCAGAAGAGGAGGAGGAGAAGGAGACGGCCCCCTCCCCACCCCCAAGGGCCTGCCAGTCACCTTGGAGAGAGAAGCCTAGTGCCCTGCTCTACTCGGGGACAGGCAGTAGTCCAGGGCCTGAGTGTCACTGCAGACTGGGTGCCTTTGAGTTCAGAGATCACATTTGCAGCAGACACCTCTCACTCTCTCCACTGAGCACTCTGTAGTGAGGGTTTGCTCATGTGGCCTCTGTTAGCTCTGGGAGGACACCGCCGTCCCAGGGCTGCCCGAAGCCCAGTAATGTACTCCAGGGCCCAGGGAGAGGGCTGATGTGGAGTCCGGGCCTGGACCACTCTGATTCTCCCAGGTCACAGCTTTTCTCTGCTCTCCCTGCTCCACCACCATCCTCCAACCATCTCTGTGGTATCAACTCCTCTCCAACGCCTCACATCACGCCCCTGCGCCTGCCTCCCCTCGCCAGCATCCATTTCTATCTGCATCCTGACCTGGCTCCCTCGTCTCCCTGCTGCTACTGGGGACAGATCGGTCAGTAGAAACCACCATCTGACGTCCCTCTCCCCTCCCTCCTCTCATCCTGCCCCTGCCTAGACGTGGGACCCTGCCATTATCCTCCCTTTACTGATGAGGGAGGCAGTGACTTGCGGGTACTGCGGACGGTGTCAGAACTAGAGGGGCGGCTTTGGCTCGGGATCTGTTCACCTAGAGAGATGAAGCACATTTCCTTCTTAAATCTCCTCCAGGCCTAACTTTCCGCACCAACTTCTACTTCTCAACTGTTCACACCCCTCAGTTATCAGCTCTGGCCTGGGGCAGTCTAACTGCTCTCGGCAGGGTGGGCTGGGGTCCCACAGTGCACAGCTGAGCTTTGCCCCCAGTTTAGAGACGAGGCCACAGAGAAGGGGAGAGAACCAAGTGCCTTTCCCAAGCTCTCCCAGACCAGCAAAGGTGCTCCCACCGTTCCACATCCTCGTGAACGGCCTGCACCCCTACACCCAGGGGCCCAATCAGCACTGTGGGGGCCAGTGTAGCTGCTAGCTCCTTCTCTCTCACTCCTCACATCCAACTGGTCTCTAAGCCTATCCATTCTCTCTCATTCATGTCTCGGGATTCCCCCCTTCCTCTTCATTTCTGCTGCTTCTGCCTCAGTTCCGACATTATCACTTAAACACGTGACATATTATCAAGCATCCCTGTATGTGCATCACTGTCCGGTTGAGATGCAGGGGCCGTGCCAGGGAGTTCAACAGAGGGAGCTGAATACAGAGAACGGATTACAGTAGTGCAGGGAGAGCTGAAAGCCAGCAGGGAACAATGAAGCAACGTGGAATTAGCAACAGCAGGAGTCTGTTTCCATCCCCAAAGCTGGAGAGACAAAAGGAAGAGATGGTGATATCAGAGCCAGAAGCAGTGGCCCCTTGGAAGGAACTTGAACCTTGAAGACAGGGGTTGTCCAATAGGAGCTGGGACCTCAGAGGAGATGCGGTCATTGTCAGTCTCTCTGCTGCTCAAAGCAGAGAGAAAGGGAGAAAAAATACCCTGGCCTTTCCCTTCCTCCCACCAGTGCCTCCCATTGGCCAAGCCAGCAGGAAGCCAACTAGCAAGTCATCACAGGAAATGTGGTTTCCAAGGGTCAGCCTCATGATGCAGAGCAGAGAAGCTGAGGGAATCTGAAAGCAAGCATGTGTCTTTCTAGGATGGCCTCTGTGCTGGGAACTGGGGTAGAAAAATCAAACTAGACAATCACAGTCCACGAGGTACCCATAGATACACGGATAGTTGTGATAGTTACAATGCAGTGTGCTAAGTGATGGAGGGGTCCGCGTGGTCTAGCAGGTGCTGGGAAGGGCATCCAAGTCAGCCTGCCCGCGGCCAGGTAAGTTAAGACTCTTGGAGGTAACGTAAGAGCTGAAACTTGAAGGATGAATCAGAGTTAACCAGATGAGAAGGAAGGTGGGGTTGGGAATGCCATTTCAGGGTAGAGCACGCTTAAAGGCAAGGAATGGAAAGATCGTGACTTCTCAGCCGGATGGTGGCTCATGCCTGTAGTCCTAGCACTCTGGGAGGCCGAGGCGGGCGGATCCTTTGAGCTCAGGAGTTCGAGACCAGCCTGAGCAAGAGTGAGACCCCATCTCTACTAAAAATAGAAAGAAATTGGCCAAAACAACTAAAAATAGAAAAAACTAGCCAGGCATGGTGGCGTGTGCCTGTATTCCCAGCTACCTGGGAGGCTGAGGCAGAAGGATCCCTTGAGCTCAGGAGTTTGAGGTTGCTGTGAGCTAGGCTGATGCCATGGCACTGTAGCCAGGGAAACAGAGCAAGACTTTGTCTCCAAAAAAAAAAAAGATCTTGCCTTCTACACAGAAATCCTTTGGTGGCTTCTCATTGTGTATGAGAGGAAATCTAAGTCCCTCTCTGGGTAGTGCAAGGCCCTGCTCTCTCCAGCCCCAGCCCTATCTCCAGAAAGCCCCCTGAGACTTCAGCTGCCTGTACTTCTTCCTGTGCATATAGATAGGGCTTTCGATTTCCCCCTTGGTGCCTTTGCATAAACCTTTCCCGCTGTTCTCTGGCAAGATTCTGTTCAAATGTCACCTGTTCTGTCAATTTCTCTGACCTCTGTAGATGAAGCTATGCTCCTCTAGGACTTACCTGCATTGGCCTTAACTCCTGTGCATTTGTGGATTTGTTTCTGCAGCTGACTGCCTCCAAGTAACTGTGGATAAGGTCCCTACAGGGCACTTCTGCACGTTTACATTACGTGTCCTTAGTGCTTGCAAAGACCCTGGCACAAAGCCGGCACACAGAAAACTGAGAGAGGGTGGAGAAAAGAGAAAGAGAGGGGATAAATAGCCAAGGTTTGTTGATTTTGAGGTCACACCACTTTACTGAAAGTACTTGCGTTTGTGCTGGAACTCAGAGAACTTGTGACGGTTGTGTTAGGATATAAGCACACCACACTTTTGTGAACATGCATTTCATTCTCAAAGCCAACATTCTGCGTTTCTTTTTTCAAGGTTGTAGTGCATTTTAGAATCTACCCCATGATGAACTCATCCTCAGGAAGATGAAAAGTCTAGTGTTCTCCCATCTCCACCTGCTCCTCCCAGCCACTCCAGCCAGCCGTGAGATTGCTCTGCACACCACCCACTTCTACTTTGCCAAGCTCCAGAAGATACTTCAGCTTATTTGTTTTTCTTGCAAAACACCCAGATTAGCTTTCAAAATTGCCGCAAAATCTAAGGCAAATAACTTACAAGAAAGGCAAGGGCGAGCCACTGAGTAATTATTACCTATTTGTCCCCAGCTGCCTGTACATTGGCCACATCCTCCAGCTCGTCTTGGCACAGACTCAGGGTTTATCCACTGGCCTCAGTGTCTACCAGCAGGGCCCAGCCAAAGGAGCTGTGTTGCAAGCACGTGACGTAACACTCGGCAAACATTGAACACGATGTCGAAGGTGCATGTTTACTGACACAGGAGAATGTTCGTGGTATCTTCGTAAGTTGATATATACAGGGCTTTTTAAGCAGAAAAAAGGGAACTGAAATATGTAAACCAAAATGTTTATTTTTTTTTATTTTGTAATTTTCAAAATATTTAATAATAAACTTAAATTGTATGTGAAAAAGCAGTAACCTTAAAAATTTAAACTTAATCAAAATACAAAAGGTTAAGTGTGTATTTTTAGTTAGTTAATCATGGGTCACCATTATGTATATTATAATTTGAGTCAGGAAGTCTAGATTCCTCACTTCTGTCACCTGGCTAAGTGCCACTCCTATTTCAAGACTCAGCCCAGTTGCTGCATTTCTGGGGACTCTTCCTGCCCAAGTCTGGGTAAAATGCCATTCCTGAGCATTCCTCTAGCCCACTGAGACTCCCTGTACTCCAGCAACCACCATACAATATCGTAATGGTTTTTTTGTAGCACACTCTGAGCCCTTTAGAAAGAGTTATTAATTACTATGCAACCCAGAAATCCCACTATTGGGTATCTACCCAAAGGAAGTCATTTTATCAAGAGGACATCTGCACTCCAATGTTTCTTGCAGTGCAATTCACAATCACAAAGACGTGGAAGCAACCTAAGTGCCCATCAATTCATGAGTGGCTTAACAAAATGTGACACACACACACACACACACACACACACACACACACCCTACTCAACCATGAAAAGAAATGAATTAATGTCCTTTGCAGCAATATGGATGGAACCGAAGACCATTATCCTAAGTGAAGTATCTCAGGAATGGAAAAACAAACACCACATGTACTCTCTAATAAGTTGGAACTAATCAATGGGCACACATGGGCACAGAGGGAAGTAAAAGTCTTTGGAAATCAAGAAGGGAGCAGAGGAGAAGCGGTCAGGGGTAAAAACCTACCTAACAGGTACAATGGACACTATTCAGGGGATGGGCACAGCAATAGCCCTGACTCAAGCATTATAAAAGCTATCCATGTAACAAAAACATTTGAACCCCCTTAATATTTTGAAATTTAAAAAACAGAATTATTCAGCTCCTTGTCCCTGGGTCTACTTGACACAATGAATAAATGAATGACCCAACACTTTGATGTGTGATATTGGGCATGTCATCGCCCTCCTATAAACCTCAGTGCCTTCATCATTAAAATGGGGATACATACACACATCCCTGGAGTAGTTGTTCGGATTAAACAAACGTTCTGTGCACTGAAGAGCACTATAGAGATGCAGCAGTACTCACAGGAAGGGCATGTGTGACCCTCGAACCCAGAGTCCACACCACAGGTTTCTTCTTCCAGCCCATGCTCCGGGTTGTTTGCTAATAAGACAGAAAGTTCATTTTTAAATTGACTGTACAAGCAGTAAAGAGGACTTGTGTGTATTGTTCTTATTTGTTGTGTGAAATGAGATTATGGTCATTCTCAAGCCCCCAGTCCTCCTAAGAGACCCTCACCAGGGGGCAGCCTAAGTCAAGTCGCCAAGTCTTGGTCTTCCCCAGTACCTATGTGATCTAGAGAACTGGGTTCTCTCTGTTGCTGCAGGGTGCTGTTTTGAACAACAAAATGATTTTATTTATTTTACTTATTTATTTATTTTTTGGAGACAGGGTCTCGCTTTGTTGCCCAGACGTGAGGGCAGTGGCATGATCACAGCTCATTGCAACCTCAAACTCCTAGACTCAAGCGATCCTCCTGTCTCAGTCTCCTGAGTAGCTGGGACTACAAGCACATGCCACCACACCTGCTAATTTTTCTATTTTCTGTAGAGACAAGGTCTCTCTATGTTGCTCAGGCTGGTCTTGAACTCCTAACCTCAAACGATCCTCCTGCCTCAGCCTCCCAAAATGCCAGGATTACAGGAGTGAGCCACCATGCCCAGTCAATTTTGATTATTTGTAATGTAAAGCTTTCTAAACTGCATTGTAAATCAGCACAATAATGTAAATAGAGTTTTATAACAGTTTCATGTCAAGTTAGGCTGTGTTTTATCTTTTTAGATATTAACTTCATATATAAATAATAATAGCTAACATAATAATAATAGCTAAACATTAGTTTAGCCTTAGTATGTTGCAGATGCCATTCTGAATATCGTACATACATTTGCTCATTAAATCTTCGTAACATTTATGGGATGAGGAAACTGAGTCCCAGAGAGGTTAAGTAAGGTGCCAAGGTCACAAAGCACAATATATAAACCCTAGCACCATGTCTCTGGAGACACATGCTCAACACTACCCTTCAGCCATCCAGTCTCAGTGTTGTGCAAAGAAGAGTACATGATGGAGAGAGGAGCGGGGTGTGAACCGTGCATTCATTTCTTAAAAATGAAGTTTCCATTATCAAATGAGCATTTCTATATATCATAGAACATATTGAAAATAAAATAGAAAAAAGGGGGGGACTCTAGATCCACCAACCAGTGTGAATGGTCTCACTCACAACAACCAGTAGGAGAATAATGGAGCAATTATGCATATCAGTAAAGCTATCAGGTGATGTTTCAGTGATAGTAGAAGAAATGTGTTAAGAAAGTTACTGTTGAGGAATGTCTAAAGTGTTTGTCTTAGCCCATTTTCTGTTGTTATAACAGAGTACTGCAGACTGGGTAATGTATAAAGAACATAAATTTATTTCTTACATTTCTGCAGACTGGGAAGTCCAAGAACACGGCACCAGCATCTGGTGAGTACCTTCTTACTACATCATACCACGGCGGAGGGCATCACATGGTGAGAGGGCAAAGTGTGCCAGCTCAGGTCTTTCTTTCTCTTCTTATAAAGCCAACGGGTCCCATTATGGGGCTGCCACCCTGAAGTAGATGACCTTATCTACTCCTAATTACCTCCCATAGGCCCTACCTCCAAATGCTATCAACATATGCAGTTGCGGATTAAATTTCCCACACATAAAATTTGGGGGGGACACTCAAACCATAACAATATCTATTAAGATTTTGGGGAGTTTCCAGATAGATGAATACATGGAGGCTTATAGGAAGGTGAACAAGAACTCATCCATGTGCCAAGGAGGGTAAAGCACCCCAACTCCACAGGGACAGAAGCTCCTGCTCTCAGGACCCTCTCAGGACTCCTTGCCCAATGTATCTATTCATCTGTCTGTTTATTTGTCTTCTTTAAAATATCCTTTGTAAAAAAAAAAAAAAGAAGCCCCATTGAGCTGTTTTGGCCCTTCCACCATATGAGGACACAGCAAGAAGTCTCCAGTCTTCTCTGGTGAGAAGAACCCTCACCAGATGCCAAATCTACTGGTGCCTTGATCACGGACTTTCCAGTCTCTAGAGCTATAAGAAATAAATTTCTATTGTTTATAAGCCACCTAGTCCATGGCATTGTTATGGCAACCTGAACAGCCTAAGACACATCCCTAGGTGACCCAGCCGTGCAGCTGCATGAGAGAGGTCAGGCAAGACCGAGAGAAGAACCATCCTGCTGAGCCCAGGCCAAACTGCCAACCCATAGAATCATGAGACAAGTTTTGGGGTGGTTTGTTATGTATCAATAACTGATACAAAATTTTAGCAAGAGAATGGTCTAGGTACCCTTCTACTCCAATACCATCACATAACTCATGCTAAGTCCCTCCTATATTAACTGATACTATGAGAGCAATGCAAAAGCCCAAGCATCAGATTAGCCAGGGCTTTCTTTTAAGCTGACAGCCTTTTCAAGTCACGATATGCTTTTGGACACAGGTTTGCCTACAGGAAAGTCAAGTCAGAGCATGCATCGGTGCTTATACCCTCAGACTCAGGACCACTGTCCTCCCTCTTCCTTCCTCACCTTGAGCTGTCTTCATCCCTTTGGCCCTATCAGTTTCCTCACTTGTAGCAATCTTATTTAAAGCCTGTCCTAAAAATTGGCCTGAACAGAACCAGTCTAATCTACTCCAATAGCTTTCTCTTAACTCTGTGTCTCAGGGTATCACAGGTTGAATTGTGTCCCCCAAATATTCATAGGTTGAAGCCCCTGCCCCCAGTACTTCAGAATGTGGCCTTATTTGGAAATAAGTTCATTGTAGATGTAATTAGTTAAGATGAGGTCATACTAGAGTAGGGTGATCCTCTATTTCAATATGACTGATATCCTCATAAAATGGGGAAATTTGGGCAAATGCACACAGGGAGAAGACCATGTGAAGATAAAGAGATACAGATGATGCTCCTATAAGCCAAGAAATGCCAAAGATTGCCAGCAAACCACCAGAAACTAGGGGAGAGGCATGGAACAGATTCTTGCACAGCAACTTCGGAGGTAGTGTGGCCCTGGATATTGGACTT
>NW_012155618.1:4512621-4522406 GCF_000956105.1 Propithecus coquereli | reverse complement strand
CACATGCACACCTACGATCATCCTTATAATGTCCTAAAGCTCTTTTAGATTTTCTCTCTCTCTGGATATGCTGAGAATTCTTTCACTGAGTCTGCATGAAACATTTTCTGCTGGGCTTCTGCTGCTTCAAAATGCCCTCAAGTGTAAATGAGGATTTACAAGACTACTAGGAATATCGAGGGCCAATGTACACAGCACAGTGGTCACCCCTACCCTGTACTCTAGACTCCTCCCTGCTCCTCAAGAGGCCATGCATTTGCTTTTGCTCATTCATTGATTCAGTGAGTGTTTATTGAGTAGCTACTGTGTACCAGGCCCTCAGCCCTTAAGAGTCTGTGGCCTAATGGAAGAAATTAATATTAAAAGGTGGTGACATGGATTATTGGACAGACACAAGCTCTGAAAAGCGCTGTGAAGGAAGAGCACAGACAGCTGAGAGGGGACCCAATGTAGATAAGAAGGGCAAGACCTTGAGAATGTGGAATGAGACTGGGAAAGAGTGGAAGTTATTCCAGACTGAAGGAACAGCCAAAAACAAGGCCTGACACATTTGTCTGTCAAGAGACCAACAACATGGCTATTGAAAAGGGGGGAACTTGCCAAGAGATGCATCTGAAACAATAGGCAGGTACAGCAGCCAGGTCTGGGAAGGCAAAGGGCCGAGGACAGACTGGGGACTGTCCCGTAACTGCAGTGAGCAGCCAGTGAAAGGATTTGAGCAAGGGAGCAACGTGAGAAGCAAAATGCCATCCTTGCCCTCAAGGAATTCACAGTGGTATAATTGGATTAGGAGCTCCAAAAACGTTAACTTAACCCTGGGTAAAATGATGAGAACACAGAAATGACCCTAATATTTTACTAGAAGACTTGGGAAGATGTAATCATGTTGACACTCACTACTCCGAGAATTCATCTTCTGTTCTGGCTATTACCCTTCTCCATGAAGACAAGGGAAGAGCAGGTTAGGGAATATTTATATTCCAGAGCCCACAACTCCAACGCCTCCTGTATTGGGCTATCATACTCCAGGCCTTTATCCATCTTCCTCCCGATGCAGCCCAGGGCAAGGTATCAGACAACCCAGCACAGCTCCCATCCCCAGAGCTCCCTGAAATTATTCAAACTAGTCAATCCTAAACCTTCTTATCCTGCCTTCCATTCCTTCCCACAGAAACCACAATGAAGTTTCTACCCCCACAATTCCCCACAATTCCCCACAGGTTGCCTCCTGACCAACCCCAGCGTTTCCCTGTGTGGCCCCCCTAAAGTGTGACATACCTTCTCCTCTGTGGGTAACAAACTGTCTTTTTGATGTCAATCGTCTCCTGATCTGTTGACCTTACTAAGACCTCAACTTTTCTATTAATACACTATATTTTAAAACATCATGTGCTAAGAATGGCTTTTACATTCTTAAATGGTTAAAAAAATCGAAAGAATAATATTTCGTGACACACGAAAATTATACAAATTTCAAATTTTATTGGAACCCAACCACACTCATTCCTATACATAACACATGTGGCTGCTTTTGTGCTACAATGGCAGAGTTTCGTGGTCGTGACAGAGACCTTATATTAATAGTCTGCAAACCTAAAATATTTACTGTCTTTAAAGAAGTAATCTACTGACCCCTGACTTAATTTATGGAACATGCTTGTTATTTTATCTGCCTGTTTAAGCTATAAACTTGTGTGACCCATTGCTCTCTATGTATGTAAAGAGCTGTTTAAAGTTTGCACACTGCAGAATCTCTAGGTCAAGCTTTCTTGTGGAATCTAGCCCCAATAATTGATCCTCAGTAAGAAGAATATTTTACACTATGACTCAGGACACCCACATAAATAATAGAAAAAAATTTCATGAAACATTACTCATCTTTATGATGCGTGGATCATTTTGATGGTTTCCATTCTATTCCGTTTTTAAAATATACTGGTCAAAGTCTACCAATTTCACAACCCATTCATGGATCAATGTGCACGTATTAATAAACATCATGAATCTAACAAGATCAAATCTAAACAACACAAAATGTTTCTCTTCTGCACAGTCTACTGAGGAAGACAAGTATGGATACAGATAATAGCAACAAAGCACAAATGATATAATACAAGTTTAAAAGAATGCTCCAGAACAAAAGACGAAAAAGCTATTTTTTTCTTGGAGTTTACTAGGTAGTTTCATCAAGAAAGTAAGATTTGAACTGAGTCTTGAAAGATGGTCAGGAAATCCTGATAAAAAAGCAAGAAAAGGGCATGACTCACCCCATGTCAGAATGACATGCTCTGTAACAGAAGCTCCATAGGCTAAGGACAAGGGCTTGCTCAATTTTTTTGTTTCTAGTTCCTAGTATGATGTTTTGCACACAGTAGGTGCTCGGTAATAGTTTGTGATGGATTCGTGGAATAGTTACCCCAGGATCTATCTGGGTCCAACTCTATCACCTTCTAAATATGCAAATTTGAGTCCTTATGTTCTATTTTTTTTTCTTTTTTTTTTACCACGTTTCACTTCTATCAGAGTCATTTTTTAAAATTTGTGCAACTAATTTTTGTTGAGGGCATATTGTGAATAATGTTTGAAACCGAGATCCCAAATCCCGAGTGACAATGTAAAATATTCTTACCGAGGATCATTTTTTAAAAATCAATAAAACACTGGAGGCTGTTATTTGGGGTTGACTCTAGGAAATTGGTTTCTACTGCTCTATCTGCCATGTTTGGTTCTTAAGAAATTTATCAGAAGGGACCCAGCAGTCAAATCCATACTGCGTTGCTGTTTGTCTTCCAGCTTGAATCTCCTTGTCTGGTCTTCCATTTTCCAGCCTCAAGGACCCCCAGTACGTGAGCTTAAGGCCTACGAGGCCAGACCAGGGCTGCCTGCTCTATGCCTCCTTTCCCTGCACCCACCCAGGGCACACCTGCCTCTTCCTCTTACTACACCAAAGCCACGAGGGAACAAATGAATTTCTGCCTTCTTAAACCCACACCCAGAAGGCTCTGCCCATACGCGATGCCGTGTACAGTCCAGTGCCCCCTCCAAGAGCCAAGTTCTTCCTGGCCTCTTTGGTTGTGAGTCCTGGCTCTCCATGAGACTCCTGATGTCACTGTGTTTACTTCCTATAAAGGGCTGTTCTCTCTCATCTGTCCCATTTCCATGACGCACCATTCACTCCAACCTCAAGGCAACCCACAAGGCTTTTCCCAAAAGACTGGGGCAATGGAGAAGGTGTACATCACTATATTTCTAGGTATTCTCCTCCTCCTAAATAGTACTTGTTCTCTGTTTTCTAGATCAAGCATGCCTCTCCTTTCAGACATGACTTAAAAATCAATAACTGGCTTTCTTGTGCAGATAACTTTAGAGTTCCCCTCCCTTCTAGTTCTGGACCTCTCTGCCTGTCCCAAACTCCTCTATACTGGGTCAAATGAGGATTTCTCCATTTCAGTGGCGTACTAATGGGGTGGGGTGGAATGGAGGATGGGAGTGGTCCTCCCTGGGTGCAATAGGGGAGTAAAGTGTAAAGAATTTAAAAAACAATAATAAAATCAACTAAAAGTGGGTCTGCTCTCTGCTGTCTCTATGTATCAGCAGTTCTAAATAGTGTCAGTAATAAGATATTGCTTCCCACTGGACCCACTCCCACTGTTACTCTTGCCCACCCCACTCTGCCCCACTTTGATAGGCACTGTTCCATTTAGGAACACAAAACAGGCAGACACCTTGAAATGTCCATTTTTCTCATCCTCTCTGCCAGGGAGATTTCTTTTTCCAAGCATAGGAAACTTTCTCCTTCTTGAAATTCTGTGCTCCCTCGGCATCTACGCTACCATTCTTTCCTGGTTTTTCTCCTTTGCCTCTACCTACACTTCCTTGGTCTCCTTCCAAAGTTCTCCCTGCCCTGTGATAAACCTCTTCCCTGAACTAGGCAGGAAGCAGGCAGGGTTACTTGATCCTAAAGAGACACTTAGACGAGCAACCCTTGCCCAAATGTTGCCATGCAAATGGAGCCAGAGAAAAAATAGAAATGCATGTTCTAGAGAATGTTCCAAGGCCCAGCAAGAGAAGTGTGTCCAAAACAAGAATTTGAAGTGATCAAGAGAAGATGGAGTAAGGGGAAGGCAAGGCTGGTCATTTGGGATGTGAATGAAAGCAGCTCTCCTGAGGTCTCTTGTAGAAATATCCCATATAAGATTCACGAGTGTAGAATTTCAAGAATGAGACAAAAAGATAGAGCCAAACATTCTCTGGCAGAATTATATCACTCCAGAGCACAGCAGCAGGTTTGACTTCTTCATACAATAGAGATGGTGGTGGGTTTCCAAGCTAGACAGGCAAAGGATCCAGGAGAAGCATCAAGAGTAGTTGACCAACCAAAGCAGCCTGTGGGGTCCTCCTCTATGCTTAGATTGATATGGGTACCTTGTGCATCCCTCAAATGAGAGCTGCTCATTGGAAATGCCCCATCTTACACATGGCCAGCTAGGGTGAAGTGAACAGTTTGGCCTGCTCAACCATGGTGTGATCCACAAGCCACCTAATGGCCCAGTGTCTATCCAGAGATGAGTGTCTAAAGAGCATATCAGCACCGTGGACAGGGGCAGAGTGCAGAGCCCAAGCTCAACACCTGGGAGAGTAGACAGTGGTGTTGCTGGTGTAGAAGGAAACAGAAACGAGGGAATGCAGTCTCTTCTATCACATGTACCTATAAGTGCAGAAAAAAGCTAAATACCCACACTATGGGCACTAACAAAGAAAGGAGTTGTTCTCCCAGATCTGGAGGTAGAACTCTCCAGTACTTCCTTACCCTCCATGAGGTTTATCAAAGACACAGACGCATCAACCACTCTGACCCAATATACAGTGGGCACCTGAGTCCTTCCAGAAGTGGGCCCTCAGCACTCACTTTATTCCACCCCAATCCCATTGTGGGATGTTGAGTTCCATGCAGTTTCTGGCCGCATCCACACCTCTATGCCCCTCTTCTCTGCCTTCCCACTCATATCCCCATTCACTAGAGCCTGGGCATAGTAGCTTTGGCACCTGTTTGGCATATCACATCACCAATGTCCCGCTCCAGTCAACTGCAGAGAGTCACCTGCAGAGTCCCCGAGAATCAGAGAGGTACCAGACTGCAGGAAGGAAAAAACTAACTTCTTTGGGTACCCTACCAAGATAGACAAGAAGACCATAAGATGAAAATCACATATAATGAAGGTATTTTATTTAGATATTAGAACAGTTGTAAAATTTGGAGGATGAGGAGTCCTTCTTAAGAAGACACAAAATCCAGAAGCCATAAAGAAAAAGATTGATATACTGGACTGTTATTTTTTTTTGATGTGCATGATAAAAGTTACCACAAAGAAAATAAAAACAAAACAAAAACAGTAGAGTGGACAAAATGCTTTTAGCACATGTGTCAGACAGCTTATTATATCTAATATACAAAGAGTGTCCACAAACATTTAAAAACAGATTAGCGGGAATATGGGCAAAGGATGTGAACAGGCAATTGATAAAAGGAGTAAGTGCAAATAACCAATAAATCTGTGGGGCAAAACTCAGTCTCATTAGTAGGAAAATATAAATTGATACGAGAATGAAATATCATTTTTACACATCCCAAATTGGCAATTTAAAAAGTAACTTTAATAAAAAACTTGAAAGAGCTAACGTGCAGAACTGGCAATAAGAAAAGAAATAGAAATGCCTACAGATTGTTGGTGGTAAGGGAATTGCTATAATACTTTGAAAGATATTCTGACAATTTCTAATAAAGTCACAAATCCACATACTTGTTGGCCTGGGAGTCTCATTTTTAGGCTCTATTCTACAGATACAAAATAGGCAGTATTTATATGCAAAACCACCATTGATTTTAGTAGAAAGAAAGAAAGAAAAAGAAAAAGAAAAGAGAAAGAAAAAGTGTCAAAGGGAAATTTTCCACTTCCATTTGCCCAGGAGATGACAACATAAAATAAGGTATTTCGTCCTCACTGGTTGATAAAAGACCATGAACTTGAATGACCCTGGGACCTAACAGGCCTATTGGAAGATCTTTGCTGACCAGTGAACAATGGAAGAGACAGACAGACTCATTCAATTCATAATTAGCATGCCAGTGTGAACCCCTTCTTTCCTAGCACACAACCCCCATTAACTTGTTTCTTCCTCTGCAAAGTTCTCAGTGAATGTCTTCATTGATGTGTATTCCTTGCCTGGCAATTTGATGAACTTTGTATTTTCCAACGCTCTGGTGGTTTTTATTTTATTCTTTGACCAAAAAAAAAAAAAAATTAAAGCAATGAGTTATGGTTTGGATATGCTGAATTCTCATGCCCATGGGATGCGTCCCGGGCTGAGGCCAGCAGGCAGTTGCAGATCTGTATATGAAGCTTGGTTGAGGTGTTTGGGAAGAAGTAGATCAAGAATCCATAGGCAAAGGGGGATTAGTTGAAGCCACAGATAAGAACAGGATCTCAGCTAAGTGGAATGTGTTGCCTGAGAAGGTAAGAAGGCTTGAGTTGAAGCCCTGAAGGATTCTCTAAAAGATACCAAAGCAGAAAGTATGAGTGGATTTGTGATTGTTTAATTGAAGGGTCATTCTTTACTTGCAGCCAACCTCCAGTACTCAGTGCCTCCTTGTGCTTATAGTTTTAAATTGAGTATTTTTTCTCCTTCCATATCTGTACTTTTTTTCCAGACCTTATTCAGGAAACCAGGGAGCCATGTAGCCATCTCACGATGAAGTAAGCAGAGATGTTTCAGGAGGTTCCCATAAATTATCATTATTTTGTGGCATTGATAAGGAAACAAGACCTGTCTTTATTTCAAGGAGGAATCTCAGTCCTTAGATTCATGTTAAAGGAATGTAGCCTCATTTAGATTCAACTCAACTTGATTTCTACGTGGAACTCCATTGCTGCTCTTCCATGAGGAGGATGGAAATTTAATTTCAGTATATTCAGGTTTATCCCCTGCCCTACCCCACAGAGGCTGCCACCTTAGTTCTTTCAGCTGAGGCAGCAGCTGTTAATATCTTCTATGCCTTTGTTGAGAATTAACAATCAATTTCCTGGCTGGACATGGTGGCTCACACCTATAATCCTAGCACTCTGGGAGGCCGAGGAGGGAGGATCACCTGAGGTCAGGAGTTTGAGACCAGCCTGAGCAAGAGCAAGACCCCGTCTCTACTAAAAATAGAAAGAAATTAGATGGGCAACTAAAAATAGAAAAAATTAGCTGGGCGTGGTGGCGTGCACCTGTAGTCCCAGCTACTCAGGAGGCTGAGGCAGGAGGATTGCTTGAGCCCAGGAGTTTGAGGTTGCTGTGAGCTAGGCTGATGCCATGGCACTCTAGCCCAGGCAACAGAGCAAGACTCTGTCTCAAAAAAAAAAAAACCTAACAAAGACCAAAAAACAATCAATTTCCCCACAAAGGGGAATATTGCTGCCTGCTTGCTGGTCTCAGGTCCCCTAAACCTAAGACCTCTCTTGCCCTTTGCTTTGCCCTACACACCCCAAAGAACTCTGCCCAGGTAACACGATGTATGGCCCTTCTTTTCAGGACCCACCCAAGGTTCTAGGAGCCCCTAGGAGGCTATGGCCCTTCCCTTCTGGGTTCTTCCCAACCCTCAGACTCCAACACCAGACGTCCGCCTAGCCCCATCCCATCTAAGGGAATTCTTAGTTATTATTTTAGACTCAAAGTCACTCCCTCTATTGTGCTCACCCTCAGAGTTGTCTAATGTCATCTCCTTAATGAGTGTGGGATTTAGCCAGAGATCAGCAGATTGGTTTTGGCTGTGGCTTTCCTCCTCTGAGGCAATTGATTAAACTGGGCCATCCTGAATATACGTGGTTGGAGGAAAAGTTGAGAAATTTATTTCTAAAAAAGGAAATATGCAAGGGAAAAAACATCAATTAGTATCTCAAAATATTATCTAATTGTTGTGTTTACTTGTATTTGCTCAGACAAGGGCCCTATATCTCTGGTCCAGATCATTCTGTCATACCCTAGACTCTTATATCAACTGACAACTCACCATCTCCACTTGGATATGCAAGAAACACGACAGGACATAGTTTTTGCTGTTTTGGGCATTTCCGTTGACACTGAACACCTGACACAAAGGAGAATTAGAAATAACTTCAAAGCTACACTTGTACAAGCCATAGGTGTTACCTGTGGAGGTAACATCAGCTTTCTAGTATCTCCTCACTGCAGAGAAGAGCCCTCACCACCTGGGAACCTGGGTCACCTGTGCCGAGAGCTCCAGCGTAGGGAGTAACTCCCCGATAGGGTCAGGGGAGTGTTAGCAGGTGGAAGATAACGGTTTCTGATTGGTAATTGGGGAGTACTATGCTAATTAGGAACTTTGTGACATAAGCATTCTTTAAGAAATAATACTTAATAGAGTCCAAAGTGCTTGTTAAATCTGTGGAATGTGATTATAATATATATATTTTTTAATGGCTTGTAGGTACGGGGGTAGGAAAAATGTCTTCATCAACAAAACAGAATAGATTTCCTGGTCCCAACAGGGGCAAAGGGCAGATAATTATACTGTTGGGGATCATTTCTATACCATGTTTCTAGAGAAGTATTTCTGAGCAGTGTAGGGTATCAAAAATCCCAACCGTGAGCTGTAGAGCGCTCTCCTGTGACACTGACAGCTAGCGCCACCTGGTGGTACCTACTGCTTGTTGTTGATGAGCATTCTTTTCCTGTTTTAGGAAGGACAAGGGAGGGAGAACACTTATCCTTCCTAAAGGATAAGCTAAGGGATTCCTTTCTGATCTGATTACTTGTATAATACTTTGTCCTTTGCTCTTGCGTTTTCATTTTTCTTTAAAAGGAAAAGGTAAAGTCTAATATCTTCCTTCACTTCAATGTTCTTATGGCAGTATAAAGAATGCATTTGATAACAAAACTCTCAAAAAGACAAAGGTTTAACTCCTTTTTGGCTTGCCCACCCTTTATCAAAATCTTCCTTTTTCAGGTAAAGCAGTTAGTTCTTCTTTGTTTATTTTAAATATAACAATATATGATACTGTTTCATTTTTGAACCTATATCTTCTCACTGAACATCCACATTGATACATGTGTATCTAATTTTTTTTATCTGCCGTGAAGTATCTTAAGATTTAAATAAACCATAGTATATTTAGCCAGTGATGTGCCATAGTATATTTAACCATCAGGTCTTTCAATTCTTTGCTAACAAGCAGTGCTGGCAATGAATATTGTTCGGTGTCCTTGTGCACAGGTATGAGTTTTCCTTGAAAGTAGATAAAATGTGGAATTACTGAGTCAAAGACAATGTACACTTTAAATTCTAAGCTACTACCAAATTTCCTTTCAATTCAGCACTGAAGTTTTATACCTTATCTACAGTGTTGTGGAGTAAATATCCTTTTTTTTTTTTATTTTGTTTGTTTTTTGTTTTATAGACAGTGTCTCACTCTGTCACCCCAACTAGAGTGCAGTAGCGTCATCATAGCTCACTGCAGCCTCAAACTCCTGGGCTCAAGTGATCCTCCTGCCTCAGTCTCCTGAGTAGCTGGGACTACAGGTGTGCGCCACCACACCCGGCTAATTTTTCTACTTTTGTGTTGATGGGGGTCTCACTCTTGCTCAGGCTGGTCTCAAGCAATCCCACCACCTCAGCCTCCCAAAGTGCTAGGATTACAGGCGAGCTACTGCACCTGGCCAGAGGAGTAAATATCTTGACGCTGTTCCTATTCTCTCTGCCTCTCTCTTCCTCTCACTCTCGCTCT
>NW_012155618.1:4501117-4502366 GCF_000956105.1 Propithecus coquereli | reverse complement strand
AAATGAAAGAAACTGGTATGTTATTAGCATAGGACAAAGCTTAAAAAAATGAAAACATAAAAGTCCAGGGAAAACCAAAATACTTAAGGGAATAAGTAAATATTAAAGACATTTCACATCAGTAGGGAAAAGATGTTCAGAGAATTACAGCCTATGTGTGAAAACTTACCTGTGTACCAAAATACACCACAGCCAAGATAATTAATCATGTATAGTTAGACAGATATGAGATGCGAAGGTGGAGAGATACATTGCGCAATGATGATAAATCATTTAAAGTACTGACTTTTTGTAGCAAAAATGCCTTTAAAACTATTTCAAAAAGAGGAAGTAAATAAAACACAAAAGCTAAAGTATAATAGATTTGTTACAAGTTAAAAAGTACAAAACTAGAGACACTGCCTTTTTCTTAATAACCAGCTCTAAAGAAGGAAATCGTGTTCTTTCCTTCTCAGTTTCCCCAAAGAAAAACGAGAACAGTCACGAAGAAGAGTCAGTTACCACCAGAGAACACCAGAAGCCAGGCTTATGCTCAGGAGAGAACACTACAAACCGTCAGCATGCTTTCCAGTACCCTACAAGTTGAGAAATATTTCTATAACAATTCACTATAAAAACAATCCCTGAACGTATAGTCTTAGTTGGCTTGAGTGCTCCTCAGGTTGGTGCTTTAAAAAATGCAGATTTCACTAAGGGTGAGCTTGTTGTAGTCTCACTGACTACTTTGGGAAAAAATATTGCAATAAACTCTTCTAGAAAACTCTTTAAAGCAATGAGAAGTTTCTAAAAAGGATTATAAACTCTGTTAAGTACAATTTTATGAAGAAATCTTTGGTTTCCCAATTTCTAATTAGCATAGTATTGTTGTTGAAACTGCAAGGAGGTTTCAGTCTAGGTCTAGTTGCTTGTCGCATAAAGATCTAATTATTGAGACAACGAGGACTGCCAAGGAAGAAAGGAATTTTCACTACAACAGACATCTTGTTGGGAGAATGGGGGAAGCTGCCTCAAATCTGTCTCTCCCACAAATGAAGATCGTGGGCTTTTAAAGCAGGGCCCAGGTGTCTTGGGCAGGTTGTGGTGTCCATGTGCATTGGGGGATTCACTAGGGCTTAACCTATAAATATTTGTATTGAGATGCATTTAGAATGTAATTTTTACAATAGGAAGGCACTCCCTTTATAGGTATTGCCAAGGCCCACCCGGCAGAGTCCCACAGCTTCTTTCTCTACAGAGGAAAGGCCTGGGT
>NW_012155618.1:4496371-4501067 GCF_000956105.1 Propithecus coquereli | reverse complement strand
TATATATATATTTACAATTCAATATTAAATTGTTAATCTTTTTCTTTTTCATATGCAGGAGTTCTTTGTATATTCTGGATATTAATCCTTGGTTGGACTGGTCTAGTCTTCCATTTTGCTTATGGTATCTTGTATCATTCAGAAGTTACCGATATTGATATAATCAGGTTTATCGATCTCGTTTGTGGTCTTTTCATTTATGTTTTAAGAGGTCTTCACAATCCTTTTATATGTTCTTTTATGATTTCATAGCTTTTATATTAATTTCTTTAACCATATGGAATATGGTTTCTATAAATGGTTCAAGGATCTATCTCAATTTTCCCATATATATAGACGCTATTTGTTGAATAGTTTACCTTTCTGAATTGATTTGAATAGCTACTTTTTTCATAAACTATCCTGGGCTATAAATTGTAAGTCAGACATTAGGCTTTTAAGTCATTTTGCAGAGAAAACTGTATAAAGGAACTGAGAACTGGCATAGTGTGTGCATTCATGTTTTTAAAATGGTGTATTACTTTTCCATTGTAAACCCAAAATATGCTTATTACAGAAATGTAGACAGAAAGATTCATGAGGCAGGAGATCCTCTTAGTCTTACTCACCAGTCTGTGCTTAACTAGTTACTTGTTATAGTTGCCTGGAGACATCAGCAATAACAATGAATATCAGCAGAATCAACAGCTGATGTTTAGGGAGTGTTTGTGAGACTTTCCAAGTGAGAGAACGTTGAAGCTCCCCCTCCATTCTGGGCCTCTTTGCACTGATGTGGGATTAGGAAACTCACTACAGGCTCTTGAGTCAGCTTCCTCCCCATACTCATGCCCAGGCCTCTCACTGAAGGGTGGCATGGGGTCAGTCTCCCTGAATGCAGTGAGAATTCTCTGCTGGGAGCAAGCAAAGACTGTTTCCTAAGTCTTCTCCCATCATGCTCCCAAATTGCAATGGATTTGTTGTTATTTCAGGGTTCGCATGGGCCCTGAGGTCATGTGATCAAATGGGCACTGAGACCACTATGTACCCTGCCTGGAGGCTGCTCAGGGGCCTCAAGTCATCTGCATCTCATTCATTCGGTCTACAGGAGTTTGCTGAGCAGTTTCTTTGTGCTGGGTGGCTGGGACACAGTGGTGAGTGAAAACAATGTCAGTTTCTGTCATTCACAATCTTAAAACCTCTTTAAAGAAAGACAATTACAAAATTATCACCACATTGTGACAAAGAGCACAAAGGAAAAGCCCAGGATGCCACGAGAAAAGAGAACAGGGGGTAGCTTCAATTCAGTGTGCTGAGAAAGGCCAAGGTGACTTTATACTGAGACCCAGAGAACAGCAATAGAAGAGAAGGAAGAGTGTTCCAGGCAGAAGAAAGTATAAACCGCGACACAGCACAAGCCAGTGTGGTTGGGATGCGGTGAGCCAGGTTAAAAGTGAGAGATGAGCTACAGAGGTGGAGAGAGCCCTGGTCACAGACAGCCTTGTAGACGGTGGGTTTTTTCTCGGTGCAGAACGATGCCAGCAGAGTGGCAGGGGAGTACTCATGCTGTGCACAGAATGCCTTTATTGGAAAATCTGCAAACAAAATAAGAAAGAAACTCAACTGTGCCTATATGTATGACCACATATAGGTGGTAACCAGTCAGGTCCCATTCTGTTCTTCTTATTTATTCCAGGAAAAGAAAATCATCCATGACAAGTATCGGCTGCCAGAAAGGAAGCCTCATACTCAGGGGAAAGTGAAATCTCCCACCACGCAAACCAGCGTACAACAGCTGAAGTATCCTTCCATGTGAAGGGAAACTGGAGACTTAAATAGGCTCACCCATCGGTACAATCGCCACCCTTCACGGTCTTTGCACTATTTTACAATTCTGTAAGTTGTAGGAAACTGACAGTAGTGTAAGTAATTGCTGTCCCTAGAAAACAGTGTTTGGTGGAATGCAGTGATTTTCCTGTGGTATCTGTTCGTGAATTCATTCAGCACTGCTTACCTGATTATAAATGTGGGAAACTTTGAGTCTCCTTGGCACCGGTTTGTAACATCTTACTGCTTTCCTTATTCATGAGTGAGCTAAACAAAACCTTTCACATGTGTTCATTCTGTATTTGTATGAGAGTCATGATTTTATTTTTTTTTAAATAACTTGTAATGCTAGTAACATACTAGAAAAATATCAACAAATACATTGTCATAGAATACAATTCATATTTTTAGTTGAAGGTGAGAAATAAAAATAATTCTCAGCCACCAACAAACTGATTGGACTCCCCCTTGGCCAAGGGGATCGCAGAGAAACCTTAAAAACTGAAATCCTGGCCATGATGGGGTGAGAGGTCAGACACGTCTGGTCATACTCCCTTGTTAACCACCACTAGGTTTTCTTCCCTAAGGGTTAAACAGAGCCAGCCCTTTAGAAAGACCTGCTCCACTGCTGATTTTAACCAACTGTCTAATGCTGCTCCTCCTATTTTGTGGTTTCAACACAACTGACCAGCATTCCTTCCTGGTAAGAGACAACTGACCATGCAGTGGTTCTGACCATGTTCAGAAGGTCAGAACTCAGAGGATTTTCATGTTCTCTGCTTCACCTTTTGACATCAGAGAGCGGAAAACTCCACCCTCAGATCATGCTAATGCCACTATTTTTCAAACATGGGACCCATGAAGCAGCAAGAAGCTCAATTGTGTATGCACATGTTTCTCCTTTCATAAATAATCATGACTCCTCCTATAACTTATTAAATATGTATATTCGGCCACTCTACACAGCATAAATTCCTGTTCCTTTACCCCTCCCTCTAAGTGCTTGTCTTAGTTTCTCCCCAAGACTATGCCTTCCAGCCTGCAAAATGGCTGCCTAGAGGCTGTAACCCTTTATGAGAAATAAAGCTCTCCTTTCCAAATTTATGATCCTTGTCATTCTACAGTTGACAAAGGAAATCCATTTACATTTTCCTTATGAAGAGATTTTTTTCATCCCATTGACTTATTGAAGGAAAAAAAGCTCTACAGAACACCCCCTTCGAATAGAAAAGATCAATAAGGTTTTCTGAATGCTGTTGAGACCTAGTTCTTGGCCCTTAAAGACCGAACATTTCCCATGAACATATAATGCTCAACAGCCAATAACAAGCCAGCTGCTTGCAACTGTTAATGCTATTCTGTAGAACGTTTCTGAGATAGTTTGTACACTGTAATATATACTCAACAAGAGTTAGGAGAAGAATGTGAGTTTGCTGGTAAGAATTGTGATAGGACTCAGAGAAGCCAGAATATTCTTTTTGGTGGGCAAAGGACAGTCTTTTCAACAAATGGTTCTGGGCAAACTGGATATCCATAGACAAAAAATTAAAGTTGGACCCTTAACTTACACTCTATAGAAAAATTAACTCAAAATGGGTCAAAGACCTAAATGTAAGAGTTGTAGATATAAAACTCTTAGAAGAAAATATAGGAGAAAAGCTTCATGACATTGCATAGGTGATGATTTCTTGGATATAACACCAAAAGCACAGGCAACAAAGGAAATAATAAATAAATTGGACTTCATCAAAATTAAAAACTTTGGTGTATCAAAGGAAACTATCAAGAGAGTAAAAAGACAACTCACAGAATAAAAGAAAATACTTGCAAAACATATATCTGATAAAGGATATATCCAGAATAAATAAAAAAGGAAAATCATAACTCAATGGTAAAAACAAAACAAAACAAAACAAAAAACACACAAAAAACAAACAAGCAATCCAATTTAAAAATGGACAAAGGACTTGAATAGACATTTCTCCAAAGAAGATACACAAGACACTAATAAGCACATGGAAAGATCCTCAATATCACTAACCATTAGGGAAATGGAAATCAAAATCGCAATGAGCTACTACTAACCATCCATTAGGATGGTTATTTTAAAAAATAAATAAATAAAATGGAAAATAACTAGTGGTAGAGGATGTGGAGAAACTGGAACATCCCTACATTGCTGAAGGGATTATAAAATGGTGCAGCTGCTGCAGAAAAGTTTGGTGGCTCTTCAAATAATTAAACATAATTATCATATGATGCAGCGATTCCACTCAGGATATATAACCAAAAGAATGGAAAGCAGAGATTCAACACCTATGAACTTCTATACCCATGTTTATAGCAGCATTATGTGCGATAGCTTAAAGGTAAAAACAACTTAAATGTCCATAAACAAATGAATGGATAAACAAAATGTGGCATATACATACAACAGAATATTATTCAGCTTTAAAAAAGAATGGAATTCTGACATGCTACAACGTGGATAAACCTTGAATAGTGTATGATTCCACTTATGTGATATACATAGAATAGAAAAAAAAGAAGTAGAATAGAGATTACCAGGGACTCAGGAGAGAGAGTAATAGAAAGTTATTGTTTAATGGCTACAGAGTTTCTGTTGAGGATGATAAAAATATTCTGGAGATGGATAGTAGTGATGGTTGTACAAGTCTATTGCCACTGTGTTGACACAATGTTGCACAGTGACAATTGAACTGTCATTGAAATATACACTTAAAAATGATTAAAGTGGTAAACTTTATGTTAGGCATATTTTACCTCAATAAAGAAATAATAAAATAAAATGAAAGAAACTGGTATGTTATTAGCATAGGACAAAGCTTAAAAAAATGAAAACATAAAAGTCCAGGGAAAACCAAAATACTTA
>NW_012155618.1:4491505-4494530 GCF_000956105.1 Propithecus coquereli | reverse complement strand
ATATTGCTCTAATTAATTATTTCATAGTTTTCTGTATTATGGAATTGTCATAATCTGATTAGTCATTTCTATTATAAAGAATATTGGGTTTTTAACAAGATTTTATTGAACAAATTGAATGAACACTTCTGGGATGGCTGTCATCCTGCTAGAACATTCTAGAGCTCTCAGATGAGTTTATCCTTAGTGCAGATAAGATGTAGAGTAGCTGGTTTAAAATGTTTAATATATGTTTCTTCCACTTCACATGGTAAATCTTTCAATATTTTTACCAGTCAATAGTGTAATTTCTAAATATTAATATTTGTCTCTTCTACAATTTGAAAGTAATTATTCCAAGTCAATCGTTGATGTTTTAAATTTGTTTACAGTACCTGTTTTTCATCTAGAAGCTTTCAGTGGTAACAGGGTCAAATTTATCAAAGTCTTTCTTCATGATTTGGGGTTTTTTCAATTCTATTTAAGAAGACATTACAATTTATATTATCTTATAATGCCTTGTATTTTTTCATATATTTCTTTATTCTATCCAAAATTTTTCATTTTTTTAAATTTCAATTTGTAGAATAGGTAATTATATTTACAAAGTTTATAGTCAAACAATATAAAACTGTATACAGTGCAAGGTCTAGCTCCAACCTCATTTCTTCTTTTCCTAAGCCTTTTCCATTCTATGAACAGTAAGTTTCTCATTCTTTTTATTTGTTTATTTTTTTGGTATTCCTCTAGAAGTTCATTATGCACATCAAGTAAATAGAAATATAAGACAGCGATTTTCCAAAATTGTGAGGTATGGATCAATTATAATTTTTTTCACTGGATATCCAATTGTCTGAATGTCATTTATTGAGTAGTTCATCGTTTCTTTATTGATTTTGAATGCCAGCTTTCTCATATTATAAATTCTCATATGGATATGCAACTATTTTAGACTCTGCTATTTTGTTTATTTGTTTTTGTTACTTTTATTCCTTCTTTGTTCTTCCTGTGTCAATAATATAATTTTTTCCTTGTTTTTTTTATTTTTAGGAAATATATGTGTACTTAATTCAAAGCTAAAGAAGTTTAAAAAAGTATGCAGTGAAAAATAAGATACTGGGGCCCTAATTGCTCTTGCCCTGGCTGGTGAGGTGATGGTTCCACACCAGGAGAGGCAAGCCAAGAAGACCTGAGACTACTGACCTTCCTTCACCAAGGGCTCAGCTTCTAGAACAGGGTTTTCACCCAGAAAGCAGCACACTACTGTTGTCACCCCAGCTCCAGAGCCTTGTCTGACTAGGATTTTGCCTGAGTAGAGAAATAGGCCATAAAACAGTTCCTCATCTCTTCCCAAAGGAACCGATTTCATTTTCAATAAAGAGAGAGAGAGAGAGAGAGAGAGAGAGGGAAAGAAAGATGTTGAAGCCTAAAAGTGCCATCAAGAACAGTGGAGGTTGTGGTGAAAAGCAAGTGGGAGGAGGTCAAGATACAGGTGAAGTTTGCAGGACAGAACCTGGAATAAGACAGCTGGAATCTGGATGTGGTAGCACATGCCTGTAGTCTCAGCTACTCTGAAGGCTGAAGCAGGAGTATTGCTTAGCCGGGAGCTCAAGTCCAGCGTGGGCAACATAGCAAGCAAAGGTGCATGTGGCGAGGAACCCATGTTACCAGCCAATGGTCATCGGGGACCTGAGGGCCACCTCCAGTCATACGAATGAATGAATGAGCTGGGAAGCAGATTTTCTCTCAGTTGAGCCTTGAGATGAATACAACCCCAGCCAACATCTTGATTGCAGTGTTGTGAAAAACCTGGAGTCAGAATCACTCAGCTTTGAATTTCTGACCCACAGAACCACACAATAACAAATGTTTGTTTTTTTAAGCTGCTAAATTTAGGAGGAATTTACTAAAAAGCAAAATATAGCTAATAAAGGTGTATGTACGTGTTTTTGTGTGTGTGTGGGGGGGTACTTATGAAGCAATATCAAGGTCTTTTATCCAAGCAGAATACATACCTCAAGGCCTCACATATAACATTTTTTACTTTGAAGGATTTGTCATGGCCCTGGGTCTGCCTTTTGGCTTCGGAAGCTTGGAACCTGATTTATCAACACAGTATGAAATAGATTCCTCTTTTAGGGCAGACTCACATGAACTGGATTTACAAAACTGATATGACAAAACCAAATGCTAGTTTATTAATTTATAATTAAACGAAAAAAATCATGCTGACCAGAATACCACAACATTTACATCTCTGTGTTCAGTACTTTCTCTGAACAAAATTTAATGTCAAGCAATGAGGAGGTTGCTTGCTAAACATAGAACAAACGCAGTTTAATACAAGTTTCAAGTGTTTATTGGCAGCAGGCTAAGGCTCATACTAGGGATAATTTCATCAGTGAAATCAGACAACTTGACAACTGTTGACAAGTCCCTGTGTCTCTCTCTTCCCCTGGATGGACTCATCAGTGGGCCTGGAAATTCCCCAAATTATTATATTTGGAGAAGGCTTCTTCCTTTTCTGCTGGGTCACTGACCAACTTTTCATGTTGTAACTCTGGTTTTTCTAGACTACCATGATGACCAACACCTCTTTGGAATGGGAGACTCTTTCTTTGGATGTATGAATACATGAACTGGATTATAGTCTCTTTTTTTAAAAAGTATTTATTTATTTATTTAGAGATGGGGTGTCACTGTGTCACCCAGGCTAGAGTGCAGTGACCCGATCATACTGTAACTTCCTGGTCTCAAGCAATCCTCCCACTTTAGCTTCTTAAGAAGCTGGACTACAGATGTGAGCCATTGCACCTGGCCAAAAAAAAGGTTTTTGTTTTTTTTTAAAATGAGGTGATGGATATGTTAGTTAGCTCAACTGTAGTAATTATTTCACAATGTATACTGTATCAAATCATCATGTTGTACACCTTAAATACATACAATTTTTATTTTCCAATCACATCTTGGTAAAGCTGGGAGAAAGAATTTATTATGATCCACATATCTATCCCAAAACTCTATTTATGCATTATCTCATTTTAAT
>NW_012155618.1:4486305-4487614 GCF_000956105.1 Propithecus coquereli | reverse complement strand
GTTTTCTTATAAAACTTTTTTTTTTTTTAAAGTGGAAATGGAATGTCTCTATCAAAGGGCAGCATTTAATAAAGTTCAGTTAAATAGGAATGTAAATTATATGTTCTGGAAAACAATTTGGCAAAATTAAGTTTGTACGTACCTTTCCACCTGGAAGGTAAACAACTTAAACTGTAACTTAAACTAACACATATGTTCAAGGGGACACATACAAGAATGAACATAACAGTATTGTTTGTAACAAACAAAAATCTGGAGGCAGCTTAGATATCCACAGTAGGTGAATAGTCAGATACATTCATGTAACAGAATGTTATTCAGCAGCAAAAGATAAATGAACTAGAGCCAATTTTTAAACATGGGTGAATTTCACGAATATGACGTGTGTAAGAAAGCAATCTTTAGAAGAATTGATATAGTATGATGCCATTTTTTTGAAGTTTAAAACTGTACTAAACATTATTATATGTTGTCCAGACATGCATGCATATGAAGAAATTATAAAGAAATGTAAGAGGGACATCTCCACCTTCACTAAGCAATCAAACCTAACTTTACCAATAGCGATACAAGCTGATACTGTTATATGCCTCCTGATACGACAGAATAAGAAGTTTATATCATCACCTCTGTAATATTTGTGCCAAAAATGTTTAACTTCCTAGCACTTTCACAGGTCCTCCCCTATTCAGTGGGGCCAGGATTTGGTAGCTGGTGCTGAGAGAAAACCGTTGATTGCATCCTTGCTCTGGGACTGTGCCAGTGGCAACTGCCTCACTCAACGGGACAGAGACCAACCATTCTTTGGCGTCTTACTCAACTTTGTGCCTTTCTCCCGTTACTCTGACCTTAGGCCCTCCTTCCCACTTTTTATCCTCTGCCATACAGAAGTTAAAATGTTTAACCTCAGTCTAGGCATGTGGAAATAATAAATCCATAATTCAGGGATTGTCTATAAGGCCTTGACTGTTCAAAAAAGCCAATATTATAAAAATACAAAGATGGGGAGTAATACTAGTTTAAGAGACTAACAACCAGATACAATGTGTGAAACTTGATTGAATCTTGGATTCAGCAACAAATGAATATAAAAGACCTTTCCAAGATAATTAGATATATTTCAATATGAACTATATATTAGATTATCTCATTGAATTCATGCTCCTTTTTTTAGGTGTTATAAAGGTACTATGATAACCTAGGAGAAATTCCATATTCTTAGCATAAACCTTGTACATTATTGGATGAAATGCCTTGCTCTTTGACATTTTCAAATGGTTCAGGGAAAAAAGTAACACACACACACACA
>NW_012155618.1:4483081-4486255 GCF_000956105.1 Propithecus coquereli | reverse complement strand
GGTTTCTGATTCAATATGTCTGCGGGTGGGGCCTGAGAATTTGTATTTTTAACATGTTCCCTGATGGGGTTGATGTTGCTGGTCAAGGAACTACATGTTAAGAAAAATCATTTTTTTTCTCCAGGTCAGCAACATTTCTCTTTTGGAATATTCCAATAGTTTCCTGCTTCCGACTCATTTGGTAAAGTGCAATCAGAGTGATCTTCCTAATTTTAGTTGGAAATATTTATTGGGTGCCAGATACTCTACTAGACATAGAGAATGTATTAATAACAATGAGCAAAACAGACAAGGATCCTGATGTCACAATAACTTGAAGCAGAGAGTTTGCCTGGGACACTGTCTTCCCTTGGCTGAACACCATGCAATGATGTTCATACTCTCCTTTCTAGGGGTGTAAAATACAGACGTACGTAATTAAAGTTCTATTCCTGTAATCAGTTCATAAAATGGTTGAGTCAGCTCTGTGTTCTTTGATTTTGCTCTGCTAAATTGTTTGATGGAATAAGTAAAACCCCAGCTTGTTCTTCACATTAAGGTCAGAATGACCTGATGGATGCTGGGTGAGCAGGAATATGGGAGAAAATTAAATAAGATTATTTAGGCTCATTCTTCCAGTATTTTAAGTCTATACAAAACCATTCCTTCATCTTTAGAAGGAGGTAGATGCAGCAGGGATGGCTTGGAAATGTTTAGTAAGTCCTGCCCTCCTCCTGTGAAGGTCTGCCTTTTATTTCTCTGCCCCTACCCATAGGACTAATCCTAGCAAGAGTGAAGGCCAAGTGTTCTGGGCTTAGTTAATACAGTAAAATACTCACCACTACTAGTCACAATTATCTTTGTCTCTCCTCCCTTTTCCTTTTCCTTTATGGTTTGACATCTACTGTTTGGGTAGGCAGAAGAGCCAAAATTTTGCTAATCTGAAACTTTGGTTGTGATTCCTTCTGATTTATAGGGCAAATTCTTGTTCTGATAAAGGAAGGCGGAGTTAAAATAGAAAGCCTGTCTTTCCTCACAGCACCTTGAGTTCTGTGCTCAAAACATGGCCCTCTTTTTCAAACTGATCTAACAGTTCATTGTCTTCAGGATAGCAACCTAGAGTGTGGGGCAGGCTGCCAAGGTTAGTTGCTTTTTTGATAATTTGATTTTTATCCCAGGGCCAACAGTAAACTATGGAATGCTTTAGAACTGGAAAAAGACAAGGACCAGGTATGCATTTCTAAGCCATCTTTTTTGGTTGCTGTGTGGAGAAGGACTAGATGTAACTAGGGGCATGAAGACTAATGAGATGGCAGTTGCAGTGATCCTGAAGAGAAAGAATGGTGGCTTAGATTAGAAATACGGATAGGAGGATGAGAAAGTATAAGGATTCTTGAGCTATTTGGTGGGGCCAGGCATTAGTTTTAGGACTTTTATCCACGGAGAGACAGGGAGGAATCAAGGATGGCACTGAGATTTTTGGCTTAGGCAACAGAGTGGATGCTGAAGCCATTCCTTGGGTAGCCAATACTGGGGAAGAAGTTTGGAGAGGAACATAGTGCACTCAGTACGGACATGTTGAATTTGAGGTAGTTTTGGGACATTAATTGAACTGGAATGACTAATACGTAGTTAAATAATCACATGACTCTTAACTGCTAAATCCTTCCAGTATGTCCCCATTGCCGACAGGGTAAATTCCAAATTTCTTAACAAGACTTACAATTTACCTTTTTCAGCTTCATCTCTTCCACCTATCCCCACCGACAGCTCAAATTGCCCTGCTCAAATTCAGTTTTAGTTCCTCAAAGGGTAATGCTTTCCGTAGTTTCAGGGACTTCGTGCTAGTAGTTCTGTAACTAGTTCTGTAACGAACTATTTTTTTTTTTTTCCCTCCTTTCCTTGCATTCAACAAACAGGGAGGGCCAGGTAGATGTTAGGTGCTGAGATAAAATGGTGAGCAAAAGACGACTTTGTCCCTTCTCTGATGGAGGCAGTATAATGGCAGAGTTAAGTACTAATCTAATAATTACACAAATAAGAAAAAATTGCAAATGAGATGAGAGCTGGTAATGAAAGGAACCTAGTAGGAATGAGAGCCTATAATGGGGTTTTGACGTAGGGAAAGTTTGCCGAGAAAGTGAAGATAGAGTTGATTCAGACGGGTAAGAAAGAGCTTCTTAGGCTGGGAGAACATCCCTGTAGAAGGGTGTAACTTGGCACATTATGGGGAACTAGAGAAACACACACTTTTCCTAAGACTTCTAGGAAAGGGGCGGAGAGACTTGTCTATTTTGTCCCATTGCAGACGCCATCTGGCCCCGGTGGTTGCCACCTCGTCGCACTGATTACTGGGAGTTGTAGTCCCGACCTCAGCGAGCAGGCATGGCGGCCTGCATGGCGGCCTGCATGGCAGGAAGCTACGGGGCCGCGATGAGCCTGGCCGGGAGTTTTCGAGCCGCTAGGGCGCTGCTCCCCGCGTCGCCCTCCGTTGTCTGCTGTAAGTGGAGCGGGGCTTGCGAGCTGGGGCGCGGGAGGGGCTCAGGGCCAGGCTGCCGGGAGGCGAGCCTGGAGGTCAGAGGTGACCCCGGCGTTGGTTCCCCGTGGGACGGCCGGTTGGGGGAGGTTGCAGGGCTCTGCAGGATCTCGGGGGCGGGGGCGGGGAGCGGGGCCCGAGAGTCTTGACGCCTGTCGTCCGCTCCCGCAGGGGTCTGTGCGGGGTCCGGCCGGCAGCAGAGCACTGGGCCTTCCAAGCCTGGCGCGTTCCAGCCGCCACCGAAACCGGTTATCGTGGACAAGCGTCGCCCGCCGAGCCAGGAAACCAGGTGGGGCCCGGACCTGGGCGCAATGCCGGCTACTTGGTCAGAGCGCGCGTGACCGTGTTCGCATTAGAGGTCCCGGCTCTAAAGTGGGGGCTGGAACTCCCACTGCACAAGCTTTTGTGTGAGATTCAAGAGCCCGCGTATGTAAAAGGCACCCATTCCCCAAGCTAGCATTGTGCTTCTTTGCAGTTTTATTAAGTCCCTCAAAGTAGGGATTCCCCAGATTTTAAGCTCTTTCCTGGTATTTGTCCTGTACCTGAGTTTTTGTCTGAAGCACATCCTATGTTTATACCTGTTCAAGTTCAAGAGCCGCTTTTTTTCTCTCAAAAGACCTTTAACCCTGCGTAGGAATCCATTGGCCAAAACTTAGCAT
>NW_012155618.1:4467715-4469581 GCF_000956105.1 Propithecus coquereli | reverse complement strand
CAGATGTAGGCGCTATCCTGACTTTGTGTTAATAATTCCTTTGTATTTCTTTTAGTTTATTGCCTACATATATAGTCTTAAACAATATATTTAGTTTTGAAAAACCTGTTAGCAAGGATAAAAGGGCAATATTGCCATTATTACATGAAGGCTAAACAGTCCCTGGGAGTCATAGTCTGGCTTCACCTTCCCTAGGAGTTCACAGTAGCCACTTTTGAGGAAGATCATGGCTAAGGTTATGTATGAGTGAGTTCTGCTAAACGGAAGGCTCACCACGGGCCAGCTGGCAGGTTTATAGTGTGGTCTGGGTAATTGATACCTGGCAGAAATGTGGTCAGAGGAAGTAAACTATTTTCTGATGTGTCAAAAACTCCAGCTCTTAGGAGTAAGTCAAAACAGAATACCTCGGTGGGGTGATGAGTGTCCTTGCTAATCCATGCAGCTGAAGCATACATGTAATTTGGTTCACACTCAAGTGGGACATGCTGTTCCTCAGGGTGAAAAGAGTGGTAACAGCCTGTGTGTAATGAAGGCAACCCTCCGCTTGTCAACTGAATTATGCTCAGCTCTGCCCTCTAGTGCTTAGCTATCCTGGAACTTTCCTGTGCTCAGCTGTATTCTGGATTCCATGTTTTTTGTTTTATTGGTTACTAATTTGTTTCACTGGTACGTTCTAGAGAGAGTGTGTGGAGGTAAAATTTTTGAGAAGTCGTATTTCTATCACGTTTGATTGATACTTTATAGAGTTTTAAATGGGGAATAATTTTCCTTCAGAATTTAAAGGTGTTGTTACTCCCCTGTCTTCTTATTTCCAGTGGTGTATTGCGAAATCCAAAGCCATTTGATTTCTGCTCCTTGTATAAATTTCATGGTGATGTGCCTTGGTGTGAGATGGGTCTGTATTTATCCATTGTTTTGGGCTTTTGGTGATCCCTTACAGTGTAACTCGTTCTGTCAGTTCTGGGAAATTGAGCATTCACTGACTTAGTTTCCTCTGCTTTCTGAAACGAGTATTTAGATGATGGATATCCAGGACTCAGTATCTATTTTCTTACCCTCTACCCCCTTTGATTTTTAGCTTTTCACTCAATCTCCAACTCTTCTTTCCTATTATATTTTAAAATCTTGAGAAGCCTTTTTGATTTGGTGGAAGTTTATTTTCTTATATAGTACCCTCTATTATTTTATGCTTTTATCTGTGGATTTGTTCTCTTACCACTAAAGGTATTCATTATAGTTTTTGTATTTTTTTTCTTTTGAAATTGTTTCCTTGCGTATCTGTTTTTTCCCAATTTCTTCTTTCTGTGTGTATGTATTTCTGTTTTCTATATTTTAGTCTTTTCCTGGACGTTCGGTAATCCTTGGCTGTCTTCTTATGGTCGAATGGAGGACCAAAAAGCTTGGAAAGCCTTGGATTTGTGGAAAGGGGTTGTCTTTTGGGTTATCTGGATGGGCTTTTTTGGCAGTCCCCATGTCCATGTGACTGTCTGGTTTGGTCAAGTTCTCTAGATTAGAGGTTTGTAATCTCCCTCTTGGAGGGTAAGGGTCTGTCTGCCAGACTGCAACATTCAGCTGCTTCCTTGATCTTTTTCACTAATGGTGGCTACACAGCTGTCCCACTACTTTCAACAAGCAGTAGACATGCCATCTTTCTCTTAGGTAGGTTATTTGCCGAGGTTGCCTCTCAAAATAAAAGTTTTAATAAGAGGCTATTTTCTATATTTTTCTTCTCTTTATCTTGTTAGAAACTTGTCCTTTTTCTACCTTGATAAACACACTTCAACCTTCTTGATAGAATGGCAGATGGATATATTTTAAGATCTGAAGCTGTGGAAATGTGTGATCAGCTTATAAGCATAGGTGCTC
>NW_012155618.1:4466319-4467665 GCF_000956105.1 Propithecus coquereli | reverse complement strand
TACCTGGAACAGAATAGGTATACAGTACATACTGAATTGAATCCTGATATTAAATATTAGAAGCTAATGTTGATCATGTAAATAATATTTGTATTTCTGTTGGGATTGTTCCAGAAAACCTCAGAATATACTCTTACCCTTAAGTATTTGATAATACAGATTATATTAAACTATTACTTGTAGTGTCTCGATGTGCTGAAAGCTGTTCCTAGCTTGCTTCATGCAGAGGGCCCTAGTGTGTTAAAAAACCTAGGCCATCCTTAAAGAGAACTTGTAACAAAAGTTGGAACTTAAAATTTTGCTTACTCTTTTTGAATCATTAATCCTATTACTGTTAACATGGAAGATTGATCTTTATTCAAGTAATTGGGAGATAAACAAGAACACGGCGTAGTGAAGAATTTACTCAGACTTTCTCTAAGTTAATACACTGTCAGGATTGAGGAGATATATGACTCAATATATTTATAGAAGACATTTTTTTCTTTAGACTATCATTCTGTTAATAATTCAGACTTTCTCACTTCTTATTTAAATGGATTTTAGTTTATTTCTATTTCTTTCAGCAGTCTTCATCTTAAAACATGACAATTTTATGTCACATTTCCTGCATTCAAAACCTTATGCTATATTTGAAATACTTCTACTGTAGTTGAGGCATGTACAAGAATCTGGACTTTGTAGGAATATGTTTTCTTTTCTTTTCAGGTGTTGAGATTTGCTTTGAACTTTATAATCCTCGAGTTCAGGAGATCCAAGTGGTCAAATTAGAGAAACGGCTGGATGATAAGTTGCTGTACTTAAGAGATGCCCTTCCTGAATACAGCACTTTTGATGTGAATATGAAGCCAGTATCACGAGAGCCTGGCCAAGAAGTTCCTGTTAATAAGGTATAGGTTGTATGTTTGAAACTGGAAATTTAAGTGTAAAATAAGAAAGAATCATCTAAATGAAAACTTTAGAAGAATTTTTGCTTATGTCGATCAGCCTAATTCCTTCTTTTTGTATCTTCCTTAGCTGAAAGTCAAAATGAAGCCTAGGCCCTGGTCCAAACGCTGGGAACGTCCAAATTTTAATATTAAAGGAATCAGATTTGATCTTCATTTAACTGAGGAACAAATGAAAGAAGCTCAGAAGTGGAGTCAGCCGTGGCTTGAGTTTGATATGATGAGGGAATATGATACTTCAAAAATTGAAGCTGCAATATGGGATGAAATTGAAGCATCAAAAAACTCCTGATTTGAAAACGAATTTGGTTCCCTGCAGAGGATATATTGACTCCTAGAGGATTTATTTTGAGAGCAGTTTAATTTCATTTATAAGAACATAGTCATTAAATGAACTAA
>NW_012155618.1:4462846-4466269 GCF_000956105.1 Propithecus coquereli | reverse complement strand
TGAAAATTTTCAGAGTAGAAAATTGAGGAAATAGAATAAATTCATGGGAATAATCACCAAATTTAGGATAGTAATTAACTATAGGAAGTAGGGAGGGATGCACAGTGGTTTCAACTATATTGATAATTTATTTCTTGAGGTGGATGGTAGGGACATGAGTAGTCATTGTAATGGCATTTATACTTTTTATATAGATTAAATATTTCATAATGAGTTTAAAATCAGTTAAACAAGCAAAAGAAGATTATTTTAAAAGTCAGTTTACAGTTGGTGATTTATACATTTATATCTTTTCCAGCATAATTTATTAATAACATACGTAGCTCAGTGTGAGGCCATAGGCTTTGGAGACTGACAGACATGCCTACATTTAAATCTTGACTTGACAAATTTATAGCTAATAAAATAATGGATTAGTTATTTACCTTTTCTAAGCTTCAGTTTCTTCTTCTGTAAAAAGGAAATGATGACACCAAACCCACCTGGTTGCTATGAGAATTAGTTTCTGCTTTAGACGTTTAATGAAGTTTTTAACAAAGTAACAGGTGAGTACTCGGGAACTGTTGACTATTTTCACGAGCATTAACAATTTCAAAAATAAAATGTATTTTTCTTATCTAAGCAATGAAGAGTAAAGCACATCAATACCATATTCTTTCATTTCTTTGTAAAGCAACAGTTTTTCTTCTAGTGGCCTTTTAAGTTTACTTTTAATTTTTTTTTTTTTATATTTTTCACAGGTTTTTGAGTCCTGAATTTATTCCTCCAAGGGGAAGAACAGATCCTCTGAAATTTCAGCTAGAAAGAAAAGATATGTTAGAAAGGAGAAAAGTACTCCACATTCCAGAGTTCTATGTTGGTCAGTAATCACTGGATGCTTTTATTATTAGTGGTTGGAGGGTTAGTTTTCTTTGCATAGAGAAGATTGTTTTTCACATATCTGGGTTTTGCCTGTATGAGGTACTTATTCTTAATATATTAAAATATTTAGGAAGTTAAGAAGTTACCTAGAAATGTTATTTTTTTCTGCGTGTTATATAAAAGTTCACTTTTCTTTTGAATTTTTAGGAAGCATACTTCGTGTTACTACAGCTGACCTATATGCCAGTGGAAAAACCAGCCAATTTCTGGGGATTTGCATCCAGAGATCAGGAAACGGCCTTGGAGCTACTTTTATCCTTAGGAATATTATTGAAGGACAAGGTGAGTTTCATTTCATTATTCTGATTGTCTAAAAAATGTTATCTCAGGATTCTTTTTTGTTCTCTGCATCCTGGGATAAGAAATCTGAAATTTGAAAGTGAAAGGGAGCTCCAAGGGAAGACGTGGAGCCCGTGACTTAGAATGGATTGAGAATTGAGATAACAGATTAAATACGGTTGGTGGTCTGCTTTCCTTGAAGGCTTCTTGCATTACAGGGACAACAACCATTAGAAGTAGACTTTCCAAACCATGGCCACATCGAGGGAGGAAATAAGTGACTATAAAGCAGTGTGGGGACATTCATTTTAGGAACCAATAATCCATGAGACCATTAAGACAAACATAATGAAGTCCTTATGAGTTACTTGCTCCTGAAATAAATGCCTGCATATTGCTTTATATTATGACACAGAACTATCACCAAAATTGTCACTGTTTTATAAGACTTGGAAGCATTTAAAAAAGGCGAAATTATGTTTGTATTCTATGCATAATAAGGAAGAGAAACAAGTAGTAAAATTCTAGAAAGATTATGAATTAAAATAGCAGGAACAGTGAAGTTTTTGTATTTAAAGTTGTATGCTTCATGATTCCCTACAGTGAAGTGTTACGATTTTCAAAGAAATTGAAAACGTAAGAGCAGTTGCTGTCTTATTCTGTAGTGACCTATGGTGCTGTGCATGTGGGAACTCAACAGGACTTGATCAGTCACAGAATCTTGTGCCTTTAATCATGTTGAGTACTTGGAGAAGCCACATAATAGGAAGAAATGATCTTAAGTGTGAGTCAGATGGACCTGGGTTTGATTTTCTTTAAAATTGAGATGTTCATAATCTACGTCACGGAGTTCTAGTCAAAAAACTGGCATGTTATGCATGAAGTACGGGGTATAGAATACTCAAAACGTATTAGCTTTCTTTTGCCATTCTCTAGAATGTTTGACTATTACAACCTGCCTCAGTCTTCCTCATTGATGCTCCCTGCTTAATTGGTTCCTTCTCGTCCAGTGGCTTTGTATACCATCCATGTGTTAATAACTCCCAAATTTATATTTCGAGGACTGACCCTTTCCAAGTTTCACATTTGTACACACAACTACCTCATCAACATCTCTATTTGGATGTTTTATTAGCATAAAACAAGTCAAAAACAGATCTCTTTATTTCACCTCACAGGGTGTTCCTTTCAGTCTTTTCTATTTTCATAAATGGTACCACTGTCCACCCACCTACTTAATCCACAACTAGCAACTATTTTTATTTCCTTTCACCCTTTCAGTCAATCAACAAGTTTTCTTGGCTCAATTTCCAAAAAATATATCCCAATTTTGTCTGTTCCTCTTTTTCTACTTTTTGCACTCATCTATGTTACCATCATCTCCTGCCTACAGTTGGGCAGTATCTCTGGTTTATACTTCTGTTGTCTTAGTCCATTTGTGCTGCTATGACAGTCCACAGACTGGATAATTTATAAAGAACAGAACTTTATTTCTCATAGTTCTGGAGGCTGGGAAGTCCAAGATCAAGGTGTTGGCAGGTTTGGTGTTTGGTAAGGACCTTGTTCCTGCTTCCAAGATGTTGCCTTGTTGCTGTATCCTCTGGAGGGGATGACCTCTGTGTCCTTACATGGTGAAAGGCAAAAGGACAAAAGAACCTAAACTAGTTCTCTCCAATCCTTCTGAAAGTGTTGGAGAGAGGTTTTGTAAAGGTTTGCAGAGGCAGAGCCCTAATGACCTAATCACTTCTTCAGAGGCCCCACCTCTTAATACCACCACAGTGGGGATTAAGTTTCAACATGAATGTTGGAGGGGACACATTCAAATAGTAGCACCTGGCCCACTGAGTTACTGTGCTGCAGCCAAGTGGGCCTTTCTCTGGTTTTTCCAACATGGCAAGTTTGTTAACACCCCAGGGCCTTTGCATATGCTGTTCTTTCTGCCTGTAGCATTCTTGGCCCTTTCAAAGAGGCTTTTTCTGACTGTACTTATTTAAAGTTGTCCTCACCCCGGTTGCAGTTTTTCCACCCTATGTTGTCTTAGCTATATGAAATTACCTTGTTGGTTTGTCATCCACTACTGTGTAAGCTCTATAAGAGGAGAAGGATCTTACCTATTTTCGTTTTACTATAGGCACAGCTTCTCTAGATCAGTACCTGGAACAGAATAGGTATACAGTACATACTGAATTGAATCCTGATATTAAATATTAGAAGCTAATGTTG
>NW_012155618.1:4457037-4458387 GCF_000956105.1 Propithecus coquereli | reverse complement strand
TCTCTATTAATTTGCTTATTCTATTATAGATATTTTTTATAGGTGGAATCATGCAATATTCATCTTTTTATGTCTGCCTTATTCACCCATGTTGTAACATGTGTCAGAATTTAATTCCTTTTTACTACTAAATCATACTCCATTGTATGTACTTACCATATTTTGTTTATCCATTCATCTGTTGAACACTTGGGGTATTTCTATCTTTTGGCTATTGTAAATAATGTTGCAATGAACATTGACATACAAATATGTGTTTTGGTCCCTGTTTTTTGGGGTAAATATATTGAGTAGAATCGCTAAATCATGTCATATTTTCTAATTTCTCTTATGATTACTTGTTTAATCTGAATGTTGAGTGTGTTAGTTTCCACGTACTTTTGAATTTTCCAGTTTTCCTTTTTCTTTTCTGATTTCTAACTTCATTGTGATAGAGAAGATACTCAGTTTGGTTTTAATCTTTTCAGATTTACTAAGAATTGGTTTGTGGCCTAACAGATGGTATATCCTACAGACTGTTCCATGTACACTTGAGAAAAATGTGCTTGTGCTGTTGTTGAGCGTAGTATATATGTCTCATAGGTCTAGTTGGCTTGTAGTGTTAAGTTCTCTTTTTCCATACTGATCTTTGGTCTAGATATTCTATCCGTTATTGACAATGGAATATTGAAGTTTTCAACGACTTTTGTAGAACTATTCCTTTAATATTGTCAATGTTTGCTTCATATGTTTAGGTGGCTTTGTTGTTTGGTGTATAAATGATTATACATCTTGATGAATTGACCCTCTTATCAATATCTAATGTCCTTTTTTGTTTCTTGTAAGAATTCTGGGCTTGATATTATTTTGTGAGATATTAGCATAGTTATTCCTGCTCTCTCGGTTACTATTTGCATGGAATATCTTTTTCTATCCTGTCACTTTGCCTACGTAGACAGTATGCCATCTACTGTCTTGTAGACAGCCTCTATATAGCTGGATCATGTTTTCGTTTGGTTTTTATCCATTGTGCCAGACTCTAACTTTTGATTGGAAAATTTAATCCATTTACATTTAAATTAGTATAAGGAAAGACTTCCTTCTACCCTTTTGTTATGTATTTCTGCATGTTTTATACTTTCTTGGTCCTTCATTTTCTCTTTTATTGCCTTTTTTTGTGTTGATTTTTTTGTAGTGAACCATTCTGATTCCCTTCTCATTCCCTTTTGTGTATACTTGTTAGATGTTTTCTTTGTGGTTACTATGGGTATTACAGTTAACATCCTAAAGTTATAACAATCTAATTTTAATTGATGCCAAATTACCTTTAATAGCATACAAAATCTCTACTCCTATAAAGCTTTGCTTCCT
>NW_012155618.1:4451196-4453717 GCF_000956105.1 Propithecus coquereli | reverse complement strand
TTTTTTCGGCCAGCTCAATCTACTGTGAGCTCCTCTAATTATTTTCATTTTAGTCATTGTACTGAAGTCATTCAACTCCAGAATTTCCATTAAAAGAAAAATAGTTTCTTTTTACTGACATTCTCTATTGGATACAACATTCCCATCATCACATTTAACTTTTTAAATAATAGTTTCTTTTTCTTCTGTGAACATGTTTAGAATGGTTAAAGTCTTTTTCTGATAAATCCGACATCCAGTTATTCTCACAGGCAGTTTCTGTTGCCTGCTTTTCTACTGGTGTACGGGTCATACTTTCCTGTTTCTTTTCATATCTCTTTTTATGGCAAGTGAACGTTTAACTTCAGTGAGAGACTGAAGAACAGTTCTCCAAAGTGGTTATTCCATTCTCACTTCCATCAGCAATGTGTGAGTGTTCCAGTGGCTTCACGTCCTCACCAGTGTTTGTTGTTATCTTTTTAATCCTTCTAGTGGATGTGAAATGGTATGCTGTTGTGGTTTGATTTGTTTTTCTCAGAGAACCTAAGTTGTTGAACACTTTTGCATAAATTTCCTATTCTGAGGAATTCCAATTTATCCTTTTTTCTTTCATACTGTGTCCTGTCCAAGAAATCTTTACCTATCCGAAGGTCAAAGATATTCTCCTGTTTTCTCTATAGTCTTTGTTTCTGAGGTTTGCATTTATTAATAGATCTATGATCCATCTCTTTTATGGTGGGCGTATGCATAGGAAATGAGAACAGGTAAGGCTCATTTTATTTCATACAGATATCCAGATGTTCTACCAATATTGTTATAAAGACTTTCCTTTCCCCATTGAATTAAATTGGCACCTCAGTCAAAAATTATGTACATGTAGGTCTATTTCCTGGACTCCATTTTATTCCACTGATATGTTAATCTATTCTTAATATCACACTGTTGATTATCGTGGCTTTATAGTAAGTCTTGAAATCAGACAGTGCAAGTCCTCCAGCTTGTTCCTTTTCAAGACTGCTTTAGCTATTATATTTTAAGTTCTTTGTACTTCCACAGAAAATTTAAAATCAGGTAGTCTACTTCTTAAAAAAAAAATGCCTAATGGGATATTGATAGTGATTGCATTAAATCTATAAATTAGTTTAGGAAAAACAGATATCTTAACCAAAATAGAGGAGTTTTCTAATTCATGTACATGCCATGTATCTCCCTCAATTTAGGCCGTTTTTCTCAGTAAAGCTTTGTACTTTTCAGTGCAGAGGTCTTCCACATCTTTTTTAATATTAAATTTTATTCTTATTGTTTTTTCCCCTTTCAGATATAGACCTACAGATCTTTCTATAGAATTGTTACAAGGTATTTGATGTTTTTGCTGCTACTGAAAATGTTAATTGTTTTTAAAATTTAAGTTTCTAGTCAGATCATCACTAGCATGCCCTGGCTTTGATTCTTGTTAAGATTTTGCTAAATTCACTTTTTTTTTTTTTGTAGATTGCATAAGGTTTTCTGTGTAAACACTCATATCATTTGTGACTATTGACTATCTTAATCTTTGTGTTTCAATGTTTACGCCTTTCTTTTTCTTGACTGATAGTATATAAGGCTATGTCCTCAAGAACAAAGTTGAACAGAAATGGTGAGAGCAGACATCCTGGCTTTAGTATTTCACCGTATGTGTGATATTAGGTATAGATTTTTTTCACAGATTCCCTATATCAGATTGAGGAATTTATATTCCTAGTTTGCTGAGAAGTTTTTATATTGTGAGGGATGCTAAATTTAGTCAAACACTTTTTCCGTAACAATTGAGATGACTGGTTCTGCAGTCATTGAGATGTGGGTTTTTTCCTTTATTCTGTTCATGAGTGATTGCACTGATTGACTTTCAAATGTTAAACCAACCTTGTCTTCCTGGAGTAAGTCCTATTTGGTTATGATGTATTATCATCATCTTTAAATACATTGCTGGGTTTAATTTGCTAATATTTTTAGGACTTTTATTTCTATGTTCATGAGGCATATTGGTCTGTTTCTTCTATTTTTCAGATTTTGTGTCACATATGGTATTTCTTAGGAGTCATCTACTTAAGTATTGTTTTGTCAAGGACCTAAGAAATGCAAAAATCAATTGTTTTGAGTTGGTTTTTCAATCATGAAAAAAATTTTTTTTGAAGTCATCTGATTCTGTGAAAATTTCACATTCTTTATGTAAACAAAAAGCTGAAAAAAAATCCAGGGAAAGAATTAAGATATGAGATTATTTGCCAACTCAATGTTTTGTTCTTGCTAGTTATGTTCATCCCCTTCATTCTATTCATTTCATAGTAATAGGGAAAAAAAGAATTTTGCATTGAGGATTATGTAAGCTTCACAAAAATTTTTGAATTATAGTGCATGACAGATAAAAACTTTGAGGTTCAAACTCCAGGTATAGTGAAATTTAATAGAAAATTATAGTAGTTTGTCAATTTGTAGTTTTGAAAGCTTTTCCACTACTTCCATTCTATGAAAAGCAAGGAAATTCTCTCTGTCCAACTTAAAA
>NW_012155618.1:4448247-4451122 GCF_000956105.1 Propithecus coquereli | reverse complement strand
GGATTCGCTTGTGCATTTTTGTATTGCAGGTCTAATTGTAATAAACTCCCTCAGACTTTGTTTATCTAGGAATGTCTTAATTTCTTCCTCATTTTTGAAGGACATTTTTACCAGATAACAGAATTTTTGGTTGACAGTATTTTTCTTTCAGCCCTTGTCAGCCCATTGCCTTCTGACCTCATGGTTTCTGATGAGATATTGGATATTAATTTTATTGACGATCCCTTGTTCACGAAGAGTCCCTTCTCTCTTACCGCTTTCAAGATTAGCTTTGTTTTTGTCTTTTGACAGTTTGACTATAATATGGCTCAGTGTGGGTCTCTTTTGAGTTTATCCCACTTAGAGTTTGTTGAGTTTTTTGGATTTGTAGATTCATCTTTCACAAAATTTTGGACATATTTGTCCATTCTTCAGATTTTTTTTTTTTTTCTGTTTCTTCTTGTTTCAGGACACGCATAATGCACATGTTGATCTGTTTGATGGTGCCACCAGTTTCTTAGGCTGTGTTCCCTTTATTCTTTTTTCTTCCTGTTCTTCAGTCTTGATCATTGCACTTTTCCTTTTTTTCAAGTTCACTGATTCTTCTGCCTGCTCAAATCAGCTGTTGAACTCTTCTAGTGAGTTTATTTCAGTTACTGTAATTTTCAGCTCCAGAATTTCTGTTTCGTTCCTTTTTATAATCTTATGTCTTTATTGATATTCTCATTTTGTTCATATATCTGTTTCCTAACTTCCTTCAGTTATTTGCCCATGTTTTCTTTTAGCTCTGTGAACGTATTTAAGACAATTGTTTAAAGTCTGTATAGTAAGACCAATGTCTGTGCTTCTTCAGGGATGGTTTCTGTTATTTTGTTCCTTTGAATGGGCAATACTTTCCTGTGTCTTTGTGTGCTGTGTGATTTTTGTGGTGGTGTTGAAAACTGGACATTTGAACATTATAATGTGATGACTCTGAAAATCAGATTTTCTCTCTATCCCCAAGGCTTTATTTTTATTATTGAAGGCTGTAGTATTCTGTTGTTTTACTTTTGCAAAGATTATTCCTTGCTGTATGTGGTCACTGAAGTCTCTGTTCCTTAATTTGTGTTTAATAGTGTTTTGACAGATACTTTCTTGAAAGGAGCTAAAACAAATATCTCTCCCAGTCTTTGCAGATTGGCTCTGTGCTGGGTTCCCTCAGCACTCACCCAGGTTTAGAGAGAGCATAGAGATCAGCCCAGAAAGCCAGGGTCTTTGCAGGTCTTGTCTGAGCATGCTTCTTGCTCTGTGCATGCATGTGGCTTTCTGAATTTCCCCATATGTGCTATTGAATGACCTAATTTCCCCAAGAAACTCTTCTGCAGCTTTTTCTCCCAGACCTCAGGTGATCTGTTGTATATCTTGACCATAATCTTTTGCCCTGGGTGTTTGCAGATTGTTAGTTTACCTTATACTTTTTCTAACAATGCCTGCTGCTTTTCAGGCCTGAATTGCAAGTAGACAAAACAGAGATGAGTGCTCTGTGTTAATCCTCAAGTAGACCCCAGACAGGCTAGAATTAACATAAGCAAGAATTTGTGGATAAGTTCTGCTCTGCTTCCTCTAGAAACAGGGACTAGGATCCCACACTGGGAGTGCAGCTGCTGTCTTCCAGGCTGCTGCCACACCAGGGAGGCTGGGGGGGAAGGGCAAACAATGTCACAAGCTTTCCTACCATTTTAAAGTTGCCCTTTTCCTGACTCAGCATTTGCTTGGTTGCTATAAACTTTTTACTGTTTTCTGGAGTCCTGACAAAGGTGGCTGTGACTGTTTCTGGTTGTTTTTCAGTGTTTCTGTGCGAGGGTGAGATCTTGGATTTGCTTCCTCTGCTATGTTGCTCAAATGTGTATTTTTAAAACCACCGTTTAGTGTTGTGATGGGACAATTATGAACTTAAAAGAAAGAAATCCCTGAGCCTTTTGTATAACTCACAAGAGTTCAAGTTACAAGTTTCTCCCATTAGAAGGATTAGAAAAATGATCTATCCAACTCTTACCTTTTCAGGGATAGGCTATGCTATGCCCTATTAGAAGTTTCCTATGTCCTGGACACTGTACAAGACATTTCATGTCTCTTAATTTTTACAATAACCTTGTGAGATAGGTGTTTTCATTCTATTTAATCTATTTACAAATGAGATAGTTTTGGAGAGATAAGCAGCTTGTTTAAAGTGGCCCAGGTGGTGAGGCTGTTAAAACTCAGAAGTATCTGAGTCACACAGACAGAACTTTTTTTTTTTGAGACAGGGTCTCGCTGGAATTGTGATAGTTATTCATAGGCGTGATCATAGCGTACTGCAACCTTGACCTCGAGCTCCTGGTCTCAAGTGATTTTCCCACCTCAGTCTTCCAAATAGTTGGGACTACACTGCACCCACCTCTTAAGTCAGAACTCTTAAAATCAGTTTTTAAAGTCTTCAGATAAATTATATCAGAATGTTTGGGAAGGAGAGGTTTGAGAACCACTGCACTTAACATTCTGCCTGCTAAAGGAACAGCATAATGGAGGTAAAATTCAAGTCACATCATTTTGCTCCAAACCAGCCAGGTAACCAAAATGCCCAGGGAATATGTTCAATCAAAGCAATAGAGTGATCAACTTGTCCTGATTTGTCTAGGACTTCCCCTGTTTTAGAGCTAGAAAGTCCTGCATCTTGGGAAACCCCTCAGTCCTGGGTAAACCAGGATGGCTGGTCATCTTACAAGGCAGTTATTTATGGAATTTAGTTGTCTGTAAAAGCATTTTACTATTATTTAAAAATCCTAGATGTTTCTAAAAATTACATCAAAACGGAATGTTTGCCTGTGTATCTATGTATGTACTTATTGATCTATCTTCAAGTTTGCTTATTTTTTTC
>NW_012155618.1:4436918-4445916 GCF_000956105.1 Propithecus coquereli | reverse complement strand
TACAAACTTCATATGCAATAAAGTATCTACCATGTATGTAAAAAACAAAGCTTTATGTACATATACACACACACTTTTGCAAATAGTAAAAAGGTCTAAAAAGATAACATTAAAATGAAAACAGCTGTTACCTCTGGGGACAACAGTGTGAATGCTAAATGCTTTTTCAACAATGCTTTGAATTTTTTAGATGAGATTCTATTCTAGTATAATTTGTGTAGCTAATATTAAAAAATCCTTTACACCAGCAAATCACAAGTCTTCACTGCAGTAGAAATAACACACCCGACTGTTAAATTATATGCAGGTTCAAAAGTAGGGGGTGATATAAAAGTAGGCCACACATTCAAATCCTACAATATAATTAATGTTTTCCAATTATCTTTTGGGCAAGAATTTGCAAAACATATTTCAGTTGCCTTTGAGTTATTTAGCAAATAGACTTAAAAAAATTACTAGTAAACTCTTGCTTTGAAAAATTTTCTTAATTTCTTTTTGATTAAATTACCCTTCCCCAGACTTCCTTAATTAGATAAATATTTTATCAGAAAGTGAATCACATGTTCTGAATATTTAAAATAACCATTACCACCAGTGTCAAAAAATATGAGCAGTAACTTGCTATCAAGCAGTGACTTAGTATACCAAAAAACATCATACACAAAATTAAAAGAGAAGTGGCAAATAAGGAAAACTATTTGCCACATAGCACAGGCAAAAGATCAATATCTTTAAAATATAAAGGTCTTATAAGTCTGTAAGAAAAAGATGGATATTTCAAAAATAAATTACATACGGCCAAAACCAACACATGTTCACTCTCTAATAGCCAAAACAAAATAAGCAATTAAAATAAGATACTTTTTACTTATCAAATTTGCAATGAGTTTAAAAATGAAATACTCATTGCTGGTGGGTATTCATTGGCACTCTCTTACACTTGTGTTGGTACAATGAGTTGGTACAGATTTCTAAAGGACAATTTGACAGTTATCAAACTTCTTAAAAATGCCTTGTTTAATACTTAACAAATAATTCATTCCAATGAAGATTTCCACATTTATTTTTAAATAGAGGTAGTTAAAGAGAACTAAAAGACGTATTTACAGTTCAGAAGACTTAGTAAACAGCATGCTCTGCTAAGCCAAAACAGCTATAAACAAGGTTTCTCCAGCTCCCCTCTTAAATCTGGTAAAGAAGTCAAAAGAATCAAAGGGAAACACATTGAACTCTTAACTGCTCCTATGCATTTAATTCCTGCAAACATCACAGAATCAAGGCAGCCTTTCATGATACCAGAAGGGAAAGCATGGAGGGAATGGAGGGGTGGATGGAGTCCTGTGTTTTTCCCATTACAGGGAATAAAGAAGAGACAACAGGTTTTTATTCAAGCAAAGGAACTGAATGTAATTATATTAAAATCTAATTTTAGCACTTTTCTATAAAGTTTCCTCAAACTTCTTTAATCAGTGATTTAAGATGGTCTAGGTGATACTCTTCTATGAAAGATTCTGCTTGATTCAAAGCTTTTATTTTCACCAGAATAAGAATTATTTCTTTAACTTCATCCCTGAAAGACAAAACAAGAAAGCATTTCCCCACTTTAAAATGCAACGGATGAGGGCACAGTGGTCAATTCAGGACCTAATCATCGTCATTAATCTAAAACAAGAGTTTACCTTATTAGCCAGTATCTAAAGTAGCATAAAATACAGAAAGATGTGCCTTCTTCACTTAATTATAAAGTTCAAATACAGGCTATTAGTGGATGTATTCTGAAAAATTTCAATGTTAATCACTGTAAAAAGTAGAAAGGAATAGAGTAAATCTATAATCAGAAATTTTAGTAGCTCTGCGCTGCTACCAGCTTGTATGGGACATTGTAGTGGGAGCCATGGTGGGAGTATTTACACCATGGACATTAGCAATTGCTACAAATCTGGACTTTTTTATTCTTATTTTTGGAGAGGTGGTTTACAAGAACACCACTGTATTTATGCCCCTAAACATCTCGTGTTGTGAATGATACATTCAAAATGGAGATGTAGCTACTGTTGGGTAATACCAGACTGCACACTTATATCTAACAAGGGTTGAGTCTTTAAAAATGGCCAAGAAAATTAAAACACATCTTAAAAATGCTTAATAAAAGTTTTAGATTTATAGTTTTAATTCTAAATTGCCCCGTGTTTATATTAGTTTTTCGGAAGTGCTTATTTTGGAAGACATTTACATTTTAAAATATGAACATGCATGACCATCCCAAAAGTAACCATAAAAATATCCACTAAATCTATCATAAAGGCTCCACAAAGATTTTAAAGTATCGTAAAAATACTAATCTTTGTTAAAATTGCTGAGAGCATACAGATCCTTGAAATATGTTTATGGAGGTGAAAATAAAATATGCATTACCTGAATTCGCTTCTAGATAATTTATGTGCAGACTGCAATAAAAATTGAATGAAGTTTTCTAGCTGGGGAATAGATGTCCTCATGGCAGAATTTTCGAACCATTTTTCTGGTAGACATGCTGCTATCTATTAATCAAAACATATGCTGGTTTATAATAATGACAGTTATCTAAGGACTATTACTAACATAATCTCATAGTGATACTGCGAGTTGAGTATTAGTCTCCCCATTTTATAGTTTATGGTTAAATAAAAATTTCCTTTTCTCAAAGGTTATATACATTAAAAAAAATCCATTCTTCAATGCTAAGAACGTAAAATAGACTATGAACATGCCTCAGTATACTTGTCATTCTTTCTATATTCTTGTATTCCTGAGCCATTAAATCTGCACAAAATATAATTTACAACTAAAACCTAGAAATGTCTAGATAGAAGACAGTTTTAGTAAACACAACCATAAAATACATTATTTTTTCATAAAGAAAATGGGTATATGATCTATATAAAAAAATTAGAGTTAAGGAATCAAATGAGTGATTTTACTAAGATACATAGAATGAAAGATAAATTAATTATGGTTTTGATCTTCTACCAATTTAATACATTGTTTTAAATGTCCATGGCAGCAAAGTAAGTCAATGTAGGTACATTCAATTTTAGGGAGAAAAAATAACATTTTATCATCATCATCATCCTAAGAATAATATAAGATCTGGGGGGAAGTTTTGATAAAACAGAAAAATGTTAAAAAAAGAAAATTAAAAAAAAAAACAAAAAATTCCTCATAGCAGAAAGAAGGAAAAAAGAAAAAAGAGAGAAAAGGAGGAAGGAAAACCTGATATCACTATGAAAAGAAATTTCTGGACAATCAAATAGGTTATATTACAGTTGGTAAGGTCAGGATCAATATTTATAGAAAGTAGAGAGTTGGGGAAAAAATTAAAATGTACCAAATATGTATTATAAAATATATTAAAGTTATAGAATGCACTTTTTCTAAAATAAGTCTGGTTGGTTAGCATTAAAAACATGGTTGAGGAAAAAGACTTATTTTATTCCTTAATCACCTTTTTTAATTATTCAGAAAAAACAGAAACATCGATTGCCTAAGGCAGAAGGCCCTACAGGTTTTGTTGCACAAACTCTATCTCTTTTTAAAAGTTTTAAAAGCAGGCCTTAATGGCTTGGAATTTAATGTCATTTGCACTTGCTTTCCTCTTGTTTTGTATTATAAGTCTCAAATAAAATTCTCATTTAACTATGCAGTTGTTCCATAATGATCTCAGGACTTAAAGTCATATTTTATTGGCCTGGTTTTCTAACCATATGTTGTGGAGAGAATACTGTGTAAATATATTTCCTCTTCTCTACTTCACAGTAGACAATTATGATCAAAGGGGACAGTTTAACAACATGGGTGATGATTTATATTCTGATGTATGTTTAAAACTGCATGATATAAAAACTATAGCCAGAAAAATCATGGTTGGCTAAGAACTGATATATAAAGTTTCATGTGCTATTTATTTTTAAAATTATAAAATATATATTTTCCTATATTCTTAAAATTCTTCAACAATATAAGTTTTATCTTATGAATAGACCATAATGCTTTTTGGGACATTTAGGTGGTTTCCAACTCTCTTCTATTATAAATGATGCTACAACAATATTCTTTTATCTTAAAATCTGTATGTGCATCTCTGATTTTTGACTTAGGATGCATTTCCAGAAGACTTAGTTTGGCTGAGTCGAAGCATATAAACTTTAAAAGTTTTGTAACTATCGTGCCAAAATATTCTCCAGAAGAGCTGCTGTATCCCTCCTTTCACCAGTGCAGGAGACTGTTTTCCAGAACTACCATATCGAACACTCTAGGTGAATGGTGCCTTGGGAATGACGGGACTGTTGCCTCTCTGTGCTTATGCAACATTGGGAATTATAATTAAAACACCAGCCAAAAAATGCTTGCCAACACTACTGGTAAAATAAATATCTTTCTTATAAAATAATTTGCATTTCTGATCATTAGTATTGTTAATTATTTCCACGTGTTTAAAGGTTATTTTTTACTTATTCTTTTTTTAAAAAAAAATTTTTTTTGAGACGGGGTCTTGCTTTGTTGTCCAGACTAGAGTGCAGTGGCATCATCCTAGCTCACTGCCACCTCAAACTCCTGGGCTCAAGTGATCTTCCTGCCTCAACCCTGAGTAGCTGGGACTACAGGTGTGCCATGCCCAGCTAATTTTTCAATTTTTGGGAGAGAAGAGGTCTTGTCATGTTGCTCAGGCTGCTCTAGAACTCCTGGCCTCGAGTGATCTTTCCACGTCAGCCTCCCAAAGTGCTAGGATTACAGGCATGAGCCACCACGTCTGGCTTATTCAACCTTTTCTGGTGACTTGACCATTGTCCTGTGTTTGGGCCATTTTTAATCAGAACATTTGAATTGTTTACTGATTTGTAAAAAGCTTTTTTATTTAATATGGGTATTAAACAACAGTAGAAAGAATAGTATAGTGAACCCAATGAACACATCCCCCAGTTTTAATAATGATCAATAAGCTTTTTGGCTTATTTTTTTTGATCTACTGAAGTTTCACATTTTTGTCAAATCTTTTACTTTTTTACGTCATATCTTCTTTTGCGTTTAAGTTTAGAAAGGACTCCCTCACTCTCAGTCATTCATCATCTTAGTATACCACATAAATTTCTTTTTACATTTAATTTTTTATTTCACTTGAAATTTATATTGATATGTAGTAAGAAGTGAGGATCTAAAATTCTTTTTGTAAACAGACAGTTGTTCGAGCATCATTTATTAAGTAAGTTTTCCTTTCCCTACTGGTGATATCTCAAACCAGTATACTATTACTTAAATACAGAGGAGCTGTTCTGGGTTTCTAATTTGTTAAACTGATTTGTCTATTTTTATGTGAGTACCATAATTTTAATTATTTTTGCTACAAAATAGATTTTAATAACTGAATTTTTAAAAATGATAAGATTAGAATCAGTTCCTACACAACTTACCTGTTTACACCTTTTAACAACATCTGGCCCGGGTATAGCATTATGAAGAGATATGATAAGGTAACGATTTAGCAGCTTTCCTAGTCCTAACTCTCGCAAGGTGTCATCTGGGAGGAGTCCATTCCAAAGAAGAATGTTGCTGAAGAGCTAAAATAAGATATCAAATAAATATGCACCTTTTCTTGAAAGAGAAACTGTAATAGTCTCTAAGAAACATAAAGAGTTGGTCAAACTCTTAAACTCTCACTACAATTAGCTGTTGGAACTGTCAATTTTCGTATAGAACATCTCTGAATAAATACCTGATTCTTTCTAACCTCCATGTATTTGCTCATCTTATTTTATTTTTTTAAATATATATATATTTTTGAAGATATATCTATTCAAATCTTTTGCCCATTTTTAATTGGATTCATCTTATTTAAATGTAAGAGCTATTTGGATACAAGTTCTTTATCAGATATGTTTTGTAAATAGTCTCTCACAGGTATCTTTTGAAGTGCAAAGGATTTGAATTGTTTTGAAGAAAATATGAGTGTTTTTGAATTTGTTGTGTTTTTTCAATTGTGGTAAAAGGTGTATAACATAAAATTTACCATTTTAATCATTTTTAAGTGTACAGTAATGTTAATTGCATTCCCATTGTTGTGCAACAAGCTCCAGGACCCTTTTCATCTTGGAAAACTAAAACTACCTCCCCCCGCATTAAACACTAACTCCCATTCTCCCCTCCCACAACCATGGTACCACCATTCTATCTTTTGTCTCTATGACTTTGACTCCATCTTATTTTCATTTCACCTCCAAATCTATCTCAAATAACTTCACTGGAGCCTTTCCAGAACAATGATCTTCTTCCTCAACCTGTTCTCTCTCAGAGGCTGGGGCTGTTGAGTATAAGACCACCGGACCCCAGGATTCATAAAGGACAGCTGTCAAAGTCAGTGCCACTGTTACCTATGTGTGACCTTAAGAAGTCAATCAATACTGAGAGCTTCATTGCTCTGATGTATAAAATAAAATTATCTTCAGACCTGTGAGTTTGAAGATAACTTGGGTAAAGAACTCATAATAAATTCTAAAAAGATAAATATCGGTTGTCTTTCCCTCTACATCTAGATCTTTCTGTGAATTTTATGGTATTTCCTACTTTCTTTCCAGTACTGTATTTATTACTCTGAGTGCTGTACTACAAGCAGTTTTATTAACATGTAATGCTTTTTCACACCTTATGTCACTGTTGATGTTCCTCTGTCTTCCTAGAAAGCCTTTTCCTGACTCAACCACATCATAAACATTAATTCACCCTATTGAAACTATTCTTCCTGGGGTTATTCATGTCCTTCTAATTGTCAAATCCAATAAACATTTTCAGTCTTTCTCCTCATTCTCTTTGGTGGCATTTAACACTCCTCTTCATTCTTGAAAATCTTTCATTTTGCTTCCTTGTGGCCACTCTCTTGTGACCCTTCTAAGGCTCACAATTCATTCTAAAGTTTCTTTGAACTACTTTGCCTCTACTTTCTCTGTCCTGCCTCTTCTGTCCGTATTCCCTTAGCCTTCTTCTCAGCTTCATCCAGTCTTCTCAGAGCTTGTCATTTGTGACCACGGCTCCAAATACTGCCTACATGTGGCTGACTCCCACATTTCCAGCTCAGATCTGTCTTCGGAAATTCGGACTCAAATATCCAACTACTTCCTAGTCCTCTATGTGTCTATTTCTCTCACAGATATCTTCAACTCGCTAGTTCCCAAACAGATCTTATCCTCCCTGTCAAACCTTTTCTTCTTCCTGTATCCCCTACAATGTCCCTAAAGCTACACCAAGTTGTCAAACTCAGAAACTATGGCCCTACATTGCCTCACATATAATTAATTAGTTATTGAGGAGTCCTTTCAATGCTCAACTTAAACATCATTTGAACCCATCTTCTCCTTACTATCCCTACATTCACTGACTTAGCAATAATTTTATCTTTTAGACCAGGGGTTAGCCAACTATGGCCTGTGGTTTAAATCCAGCCTGCTGCCTGTTTTTGTAGGGTCCATGAGCTAAGAATGGTTTTGACATTTTTAAAAGACATTTAAAAACTGTTAAAAAAAAATATTTTGTAACATGAAGATTACATGACATTCAAATTTCAGTGTCTCCCTAAGTAAAGTTTAATTGAAAACACAGCCATGTTCATTTGTTTACCTATCTTCTATGACTGCTTTTGTGCTAGAGTGGCAGACTTGAGTAGTTCAACAGAAACTATATGACTTGCAAAGCCTAAAATATTTACTATTTGGTCCTTACAGAAGAAGTTTGCTGTTATTTGTTCTATAGTAAACTGGGTTAAAAAAAAAATCTGGATTTTATTTTTGTAGTTTTTGCTTACCTTTAGACCTGACCAGAACTGTCTTTCTTCGAACTTTGAATGTGGTGATGTTTTGTTTTCTATAGCACTAATTTGAAACAAAAGGAGGAAATGCAAAGAAATGTTATTCTTTCAGACCAGATTTTTTAAAAACACATTTTTTTTTAGTCAACCAAACTAAGCCTTAATGGAATATAAATAGAGGTGCTCTGATGATTACAAATGCATGCACGCTCTGACCCAACAATCCCATTTCTGAGAATGCCTCTTGTAGATATACTTTGCATGTTTACAGAATGAAATGTCTATGGGATTATTTACAACATCATTGTTGATAATATTTTGCTGCTCATATGCCCATCAGTCATAGCACATCCACGTGATGGCATAATGCGCAGCTTAAAAAAGAATGAGGTAACTATTGTTATGGTCGATGACATGAAAAGATCTTAAAGATGTAAAAAAAGGGTACAAAGGTGGTTACAACTGTTTACGCTATACTTCCTTTGCAGCAGAAAGGAGGGGAAAATAAGATTACAGCATATGTAAGTATTTACTGCGATTTGCATGAAGAAATTATGGCAAGATAAGCAAAAATAACTAACAGTGATTATCACTGCAAGCACGTATGTGTATACACGGGAATGGCAAAAACTGAATGGATGGAGGTCAGGGGTGGGAGCAAGAAAAACTTTTCATTTTAAATATAAATAGATGAATGAATAAACCACATCCATACCGTTAACCATGAGAATGTATTACTTATCTAAAACATTACGAAACAAACTTTACTAGGGCAGAATTTTTATATCTCCTCATGACTCAAAATAAATCAGAAAGCTCTGAGGTTCCTTTTTCCGCCACTCAAACCTCTTTCACCCTGTGAGTACTCACTGGATTGCTACAGTCCATGAATCATTACTATTAACTGATGTCTTCTAAGTAAATGTATGATCATGTATCAAATACTATTTGTTTCATAATCTAAAGAGAATACAGAATTACGGTTGTACTTTCTGGTCCCTCAGTGATGTTCCAGACCTTATGCTGTGCTTCCTCTGTGCTACGCACTGTTCTGTTCTGAGCACTCTCCATTTCCCTAACGTCTTGTGAGGTGGGTACTGACTTTATCTCCATTTTATAGATGAGAAAACTGATGTATAGAAAGGCCCAATGTCAAGTATCTACTCA
>NW_012155618.1:4434914-4436748 GCF_000956105.1 Propithecus coquereli | reverse complement strand
ATATATATTTTCCTATATTCTTAAAATTCTTCAACAATATAAGTTTTATCTTATGAATAGACCATAATGCTTTTTGGGACATTTAGGTGGTTTCCAACTCTCTTCTATTATAAATGATGCTACAACAATATTCTTTTATCTTAAAATCTGTATGTGCATCTCTGATTTTTGACTTAGGATGCATTTCCAGAAGACTTAGTTTGGCTGAGTCGAAGCATATAAACTTTAAAAGTTTTGTAACTATCGTGCCAAAATATTCTCCAGAAGAGCTGCTGTATCCCTCCTTTCACCAGTGCAGGAGACTGTTTTCCAGAACTACCATATCGAACACTCTAGGTGAATGGTGCCTTGGGAATGACGGGACTGTTGCCTCTCTGTGCTTATGCAACATTGGGAATTATAATTAAAACACCAGCCAAAAAATGCTTGCCAACACTACTGGTAAAATAAATATCTTTCTTATAAAATAATTTGCATTTCTGATCATTAGTATTGTTAATTATTTCCACGTGTTTAAAGGTTATTTTTTACTTATTCTTTTTTTAAAAAAAAATTTTTTTTGAGACGGGGTCTTGCTTTGTTGTCCAGACTAGAGTGCAGTGGCATCATCCTAGCTCACTGCCACCTCAAACTCCTGGGCTCAAGTGATCTTCCTGCCTCAACCCTGAGTAGCTGGGACTACAGGTGTGCCATGCCCAGCTAATTTTTCAATTTTTGGGAGAGAAGAGGTCTTGTCATGTTGCTCAGGCTGCTCTAGAACTCCTGGCCTCGAGTGATCTTTCCACGTCAGCCTCCCAAAGTGCTAGGATTACAGGCATGAGCCACCACGTCTGGCTTATTCAACCTTTTCTGGTGACTTGACCATTGTCCTGTGTTTGGGCCATTTTTAATCAGAACATTTGAATTGTTTACTGATTTGTAAAAAGCTTTTTTATTTAATATGGGTATTAAACAACAGTAGAAAGAATAGTATAGTGAACCCAATGAACACATCCCCCAGTTTTAATAATGATCAATAAGCTTTTTGGTTTATTTTTTTTGATCTACTGAAGTTTCACATTTTTGTCAAATCTTTTACTTTTTTACGTCATATCTTCTTTTGCGTTTAAGTTTAGAAAGGACTCCCTCACTCTCAGTCATTCATCATCTTAGTATACCACATAAATTTCTTTTTACATTTAATTTTTTATTTCACTTGAAATTTATATTGATATGTAGTAAGAAGTGAGGATCTAAAATTCTTTTTGTAAACAGACAGTTGTTCGAGCATCATTTATTAAGTAAGTTTTCCTTTCCCTACTGGTGATATCTCAAACCAGTATACTATTACTTAAATACAGAGGAGCTGTTCTGGGTTTCTAATTTGTTAAACTGATTTGTCTATTTTTATGTGAGTACCATAATTTTAATTATTTTTGCTACAAAATAGATTTTAATAACTGAATTTTTAAAAATGATAAGATTAGAATCAGTTCCTACACAACTTACCTGTTTACACCTTTTAACAACATCTGGCCCGGGTATAGCATTATGAAGAGATATGATAAGGTAACGATTTAGCAGCTTTCCTAGTCCTAACTCTCGCAAGGTGTCATCTGGGAGGAGTCCATTCCAAAGAAGAATGTTGCTGAAGAGCTAAAATAAGATATCAAATAAATATGCACCTTTTCTTGAAAGAGAAACTGTAATAGTCTCTAAGAAACATAAAGAGTTGGTCAAACTCTTAAACTCTCACTACAATTAGCTGTTGGAACTGTCAATTTTCGTATAGAACATCTCTGAATAAATACCTGATTCTTTCTAACCTCCATGTATTTGCTCATCTTATTTTATT
>NW_012155618.1:4424319-4431598 GCF_000956105.1 Propithecus coquereli | reverse complement strand
TGTGCCCTATTCCTATGGATGAACACCTGTGCTCTCTGTTGGAATCTTAATTTGCATCTTGCATTCACAGAATGTGTATGCATATTTTGAAAATACTATAGTTTCTTTTGTATTACATTCTTAAATCTGTATTCTATGATTAGCTATTTCAAACAATCTAGAAATTAACAGGTCTTACCTCTTTGGATAAAGAGGAATAAAAACATCATCTTCTATTGCCTTCTTCATTCTTGAAACAATGGATTTAAGTAAATCCTATTATTTAAAAATTTCCAAAGCATCAGTTATAGTCATAGGTAGAAATATATTTACCAAAAACATAATTTTCACAACTTTTTACAAATAGCATCAGCTGTTAAAATAATTATCAATTGGATTTTCTTGCACTTTATTCATCCATGTTTTATATGGCTGTAGTTGGATCATTTTCATTGCTGTATAGTATTTTGTTACGTAAATACTACTGATGGGACACTTAGATGGTTTCCAGTTTGGGGGCTATTACAAATGCTGCTGCTATAGAAGTTCTTGTATATGTCTTTTAGTATGCATGGGCATGCGTTTCTTTTTTTTTTTTTTTTTTTTGAGACAGAGTCTCACTGTGTTGCCTGGGCTAGAGTGCCGTGGCGTCATCCTAGCTCACAGCAACCTCAAACTCCTGGGCTCAAGCGATCCTCCTGCCTCAGCCTCCCGAGTGGCTGGGACTACAGGCACACTCCACCGTGCCCGGCTAATTTTTTTCTATATGTTCTTAGCTGTCCGATTAATTTCTTTCTATTTTTGGTAGAGACGGGGTCTCGCTCTTGCTCAGGTTGGTCTTGAACTCCTGAGCTCAAACGATCCGCCCGCCTCGGCCTCCCAGAGAGCTAGGATTACAGGCGTGAGCCACCGCGCCTGGCCTATATTTAGGTTATAATTACATGGTCCTATATAGAGAACAAATACGGGATTATATATCTGCTTCCTTGTAGCTTTTGCCTACTAATCCTGGTTCTATGCTCTGTAATAACACAGAATAAATCTACTCCTTCTTTGAATATAAACATCATCTCTGTGCACATCTTTTAAGTCAAATCTAATTCCTGTAATGGTTTTCATATATTTTTCTTGTGTTTTTATCCTTTGTAGGTTAAGTAGGGAATATCTTTTCTCTATTAGTTGCCACATGTTCAAATATTATCCTTTCCTTCAAGTCCCAGCTCAATTTTCACCTCTAACATAAATTATTTCCTCATCTCCACTGCTGAAAGCAACCTCTCTCCCCCAAAGTTTCACAGCACTTTATCTGTGCAGCTCATGGGGAGGCAATGTGGTCAGTAAGACAAACTTGGGCTTCAGAGGCAGACTAACCAAGGTTCAAAACCTAGTTCTAATTCATGGTTTACTGTGAACAAGTTTTCGAGACTGATTTTCTTCATCTGTAAAATGAGGCTATCACCCATATTTTATAGGGCTGCTGGGATGAAGTGAGATGACAAAGGTTCAAGACCTAACAGAGTACATAGCAGGAATTAGGTGTTTCCTGTCTTCCCGACTTCTCCTTCTTCCACTTCTCACTTCCTGTTTTAAATTATAGTTTATGTACATCTTACTTCCTCTAAGATTACACACTTCTTGAGGCAGAATCATGCTGGTATTGCTCTTCTCCCTTTCACTTCTTATAGATTTCCTCCTTTGTGATCACAATTCCAAGGGCTAAAATTCAGTGGCATTCACAGTATGAATATGACGTGCCTCCCTGCTTTTCAACCACTGCAGTCATTCTACTCTGGGTGCTCCTCAGTCTGTCAATCCCTCCTTTAACTTCCTAAAGCTCAGCATAAAATTAGTTTACTCATATAACTGCGTGAGAATATAACAATCTCTTCAACAAAACAATAAAAACAGAACACCACAATGAAAGTGAGATTCAGCAGACTCTCAGCAAGGCCTCTGTAAAAAGTATCTCCATATATCACATGTTTCATAAACTCAATTCTCGATCACTATAAAATGAAGATCTGTCTCACCAAACTTTAAATCCTTAAAGAGATCAGTACTTTTAAGAGATTACAAATAGCTAGTTAATATAAAGAATGTTAGCCTAATTTTGAAACCATTATTGTAACAAGGCCACAATGTCACTAGATTTTTGCCAAAAGAACAAAGGTAATGAATTTTGTTTTGTTTTCTTCGGGAAGAAATGAATTTATACTAATGCATTTATGCCTGTTCATCTCTGCAGGGCCAATATATATTCACAATCCTGAAAGATGGTTGTCTAGGCCATGAGAACAGAAACCAGATCACTGGAGAGAGAGAAATAAGCTAATGAGAGTAATAATCTGGGTCTTATTACATGTATGCGTATACTTTAATTAATAATGATTACCATTCCTGTTACAGCATTTCAAAGTATCAAGGTATATTCTTTCATCTTATTATTATAAAGAGGAAAAATGGCCAATCTTGGCTTCTATAAATCAGAAGTAAATATATATTTCCCTAAATAGTTTCTTGACAATTATTTCTGCATCTTCTATAAACAAAGGTTTGTAACAAAATTATATTGATTTTCAAATAAATCAAGAAATTCGTAATTCTAGAAATCATTACCTGTTTGCTTTTACTAATTTCATTTTCACAAGTGGAATGTTCTTCAAGAATCACTCTGCAGTGTGTTATTAAACTTGTTGTCTGTGAGGTTGACAAGGGATCCCAGATGAATTCTACAAAGTCTGAAACAAATATTTCAGTGGTACACAATTTATTTACTAGATTGTTTTGCTTCTCACACACAAATAACTGAGGCCTTTAGCAAAGACTACTTCCCTCCTCATTCGGTTTAAAATCCATGACCAATCATTAATTATTTGCACACATTTTCAATTTCCTTGTCCTTCTTGGGCTTTGCTGAACTCATCTGGCTAAACCACAACCCTGGCTAAATTCACTTTGTCACCAAGTCTGCGCCTACAACCATGCAGCTAAAATGTGGCTAGAAAAAAAATTACACTGATTACCATAAAACTCAGGGCAAGCCCTTAATGCTGCCCAGCAATCATATTCTCTCTCCCTGGTCCTTTCACTTTCTCTTTTGCCTAGATGAGTATTTTGTACCTTCTCTCTCCTCCTTGCTCTCACTCTCAGTTGATGGATTTTACTCTTCTAGATGATTTTTCCTTTCTTTTCTTTTTGAGACAGAGTTTCACTTCTGTCGCCCCAGGTAGAGTGCAGTGGCGTCACCACAGCTCACTGCAACCTGAAACTTGTGGGCTCAAGTGATCCTCCTGCCTCAGCCTCCCGAGTAGCTGAGACTACAGGTGCATACCACCATACGCTGCTAATTTTTCTATTTTTGGTAGAGATGGGGTCTTGCTCTTGCTTAGGCTGATCTCAAACTCCTGACCTCAAGCGATCCTCCTGCCTTGGCCTCCCAGAGTGCTAGGATTACAGGCCTGAGCCGCCATACCTGGCTAGACTACTTCTTACTTTCTTTTTTCTCCTCCCTTGCTTGCTGTCTCTTTCAGTTGATTACTTTACTTCCTAACTTGATAAGAAAATAGAAGCATTCAGAAGAGAAGCTCTACAAGATCCTACCACAGCACCTGCACATCCACCTGCCTCTGTGCCCTATTCCTATGGATGAACACCTGTGCTCCCTGTTAAGGCCAACCCTTTATTTGTGCATGAGATCTCACCACCTCTGGCTTACTCAAAGATCCTGTTCATGGAGTTTTGTCCTTGCACTTTGGTACTGTCATTACTTCTCCTGGGTCTTTCCTATCAGCCTATGATTACTTCTCTTGTGTTAAAAATAATCCCCCTCTTAACCCTACTTCTCCCTCCAGTGCTACCCCATTTCTCTCCTACCTTTTACAACTAAATTCCTCAAAATAATGTCTAACCTTCTATCTCCAATTTCTCTCCTCCCATTTGTTCTTAAATTCCCTTCAATTAGGCCTTGTCTCTCACCATTCTTCCTAAACAGATGGTATTCGCATAGCAAACTCCAATGGTTGATTCTAATCCCACCAACAGTTGATCATTCTTTCTTTCTAGAACTTCTTTACTTGGCTTACAGGATAACATACTCCTGGTTTCCTGCCTAGCTCTCTGGTCTTCTTTGCTGGCTGTGTGTTACCTCTTTGCTGCATTACCATAGGATTCAGGTCACTTACCTTCTCTTTCCTATTCATATTCACTCACTTAGTATTTAAAGTCAGTTTTATGGCTTTAAGTGCCATCAATATGCTGATAAATTCCAAATTTATATCCCTAACTAGACCTCTGCCTTTAAGACTCATTTATCCAATAATCTACTTGACATTTTGACTTAATTACAGGCATCTCAAACTCAACATGTCCCAGACTGAGCTCCTGATATTCCTCCCCACTCTAAGCTTATTCCTTAGTCATTTCCCTTTCAGGAAATGGCAACTCTGTCCTTATAGTTGTTCAGACCAAAAACCATAGAATCATTCTTGATCCTTCTCTTTCTCTTTTGCCCCACAACCAATCCATTAGTAAAGGTGTTGATGATACCTTTGAAATAGTTGCAGAATCCAACCACTACAGGAACCCAGTCAGTATTAATTTCTCATAAAGCAACTTATTTGTGGAACTGTTTAATCATATGTATTTGGATTTTTTTTTTTTTTTGAGAAACAGGGTCTTGCTTTGTCACCCAGGCTGGAGAGCAGTGGCATGGCAGGATCATAGCTCACTGCAGCCTCAAACTCTTTGGCTCAAGTGATCTTCCCACCTTAATCTCCTGAGTAGCTGAGACTATGGGCACGTGCCACCATGCTTGGCTAATTTTTTAAAAAAATTTTTGTAGACATGGAGTCTTGCCCAGGCTGGTGTTGAACTCCTAGCTTCAAGTAATCCTCCTTCCTTCGCCTCCCAAAGTGCTGGAATTATAGGCGTGAGCCACTGCACCCAGCCAGTATTGGAAATTTTCTGAAGAGTACTTAAATAAGGCACATGTATTCTAAATGTAGAGCTAGTTAAAAGTAGTAACTTTCTAATATACCCCACAAATGCACTGTATGTTTCACTGAAAAAAATCTTTAAAGTTTAATCGAGTTGGTTGAGAAGCAATATAAAGCTGGTTGCTTTGTCATTTAAAATAGAGTTCTGTAGTCTTTGCTGTCAAAATTCTTTCTCAGCAACATTGTGAAATAGATCCTTATTAAGTACAATTTCAGAGAGAACGGATTAAGTATGAAGCGCGAGCATTAATGTTAAGTACTTATAGTTGCTAGTGGCAGATACGAGGGAAACACAATAGTGTTTTTCAAAGAAAAGGAGAAGAAATGAAGAGAAGAAACAATGAGAGATGTTCAAGAAAAGAAAGATATGTGTAGTATGGATGGAACTGTGCTGCTAGCAAACAACTGAAGTGTCACAGATGTAGCAATTATGTCACAAATACCAAAGGCTCAGAATATGAGCAGTTTGGTAGCACTTGCACAAACAAGCATTTTTTAAAAATTCCATTTGTTTTTAAATTTCAGAATATTAGGAGGGTGTATACATTTTGGTTACATGATTTGCTTTTGTGCAGTTTGAGACAAAGTTCTAAGTGTGCCCATCATCAAGATAGCATGCACTGTACCTGTTAGGTGTGTATTTGCTTGGCCCCCATACTCCCCATGGAAAATAAGCATTTTTTAACCAGCTTAAATTTGGCATTTATTGATTTTTACTGCATACGACAGTCCCTGTTTCAAAAACTTCTGAAAAAAATACATGTGAATGGAACAGAAATTAATGACCTCATACTCTGTCAAAAAATAATTTAATCAAGATTATGAAGCAGTACCTGTAAGTCGGGGGATAACTGTTTTGTTGATAACAGCAGACAAGATTTTTTTATCTGAACTATCTTCCTTCTTTGAATCTTCCATACTGCTATCCATAAATTCTTCTACAGATGTGAACCATGGCATCTGTTTTAAATCTATAGAATCCAACTTACAAATGAAATTATAAAAGTTATAAATAAATTCTTAAGCATATTTTAAAATAGTTGTTAACTTTTTCAATAATCACCAGACCTTTTCCAAGGATCAAAAGAGAACAATTCCATATTTTAACACTGTATATAGCACTAGACCACTAAGGCTACGCAAGGTGACAAGACTATGACATGTCTAAGCGATATATAATACCAAGAAGCTGCATTTCATGCATTCATTCGTGCAACACTCACCAACTGCCTACCGTGTGCCAGAACTTTTAGAGTCTACCACATGGCAAGTACTCTGCTAGGAGCGAAACGAACACTTGTTAGGCACTTGAAATGGCCATGGAATTTGTTTATAAAAATTTATTCACCTCAAGCAAAGTTTACTTCTGGCCCTTTTAATTCTCATAAATATAAATGTGTAATTTGTATGTAGTTTAGCTAAAGGTCCTGGCACACAGTAGGCGGTTGTTGAGTTCATATCTTTAAATTTTGGATCTGAACATCAGTGTAATCTCTAGCTCAACTAATATTTCTTCTTTTATACCTTACCAAATATCTTTCCCTTTCTGTCTCCTCCTGTTAATCCTTCAAAGCCTCACTTAAATTCCCCCTCCTCAATGCAACAATGACTAACTCTTCCCAATATGTCCTCTCCAACTTTAGAACTCTTGGAACAAGGCTTGCATGTCTAATTTCCTCAAACCCAGTATTACCTTGTTCTTTTGGGCAGGCGGGGGGGGCTGTATTTCAAACTTATATATAGAAGCAGCTTTAAAAATGTGTTTGCTTTACTGATGTTTAGTGCTACTCAGCCTTAAAAATCAACTGAGAGCCAAGAAAAGAAGAAGGTAGCTTAAAGTACACATTTCCAGACTATTGTTCCAAAGCTCTAAACTTCAGCTCCAACTCTAGGTATTTAATAGCTAACCTGATAGCGAGGAAATTGAAGTAACTAATGTGATCAGGATAATTTCTTGCATAATAACCATAAATACCTTAAGAGGATTCCAAGGAATCAACTGAACTCGTATTAGGGGATTTAAAATCTTTGGTATGCATAAACTAATGAAAGCTTCATAATAGGAATCAGGAAACTTTTCTCGCCATTGCTGAAATTTCAACAAAATATTCTGGATGTTACAAAAATCATCATGCACATCTTCAAAAACTTTCTTCTGATTCTGTAAAATGTGATCTGTAAACAAAATGAGACTCTTTATATTATACATTTTAAGTTTGTGAACGTTAAGCTTGCTTCCTATAAATAGTCACACGTGACTGTAATTAGTTGAGCTAAAAACTTTCCTTTGGTATTAACATATAAAT
>NW_012155618.1:4421219-4421764 GCF_000956105.1 Propithecus coquereli | reverse complement strand
AGATCTTACAGATAAATCTATATTGAAATTCACCAGAACCAACCTGTGGAAGGGCTGTGAAAACTATATAGTTAGATCTCAAACAGAGTCTATAGATTTATGTGAACTTATCTCAAAACATTCATTAAATGGCTTTGTAAATATTTTGTCTCAAATACTAAATAATTTTAAGTTATAATGTTTATGTTTTGGTCTTACCCTTAATTTAAAACATTTTGAAACTCTACTTCAAATGTTTTGGGTTTTTGGAAGTGGGTGGGTAAGGGTTAGTGGGAAAATACACAAAAACCATTTTTTATACAGGAATAAAAATATTTTTATTCTTCAGATAATTTAGCTTAATGAATAATAAATCATATTGAATATGAAAAACACTAACATGATAACTGTTGTAAATACGTTGATTCGTGTTTTAATTCATCTTGCCTGCGTTTCATAAAGGTCATAGCTTGTTTTAAAAGGAGTGCATGCATGGATGATTCTATTTCTTGGATGTTGATAATCTGAAATACATATATAAGTAACATTTTGCAGATCATTGATAA
>NW_012155618.1:4416671-4420569 GCF_000956105.1 Propithecus coquereli | reverse complement strand
GACAGTCCCTGTTTCAAAAACTTCTGAAAAAAATACATGTGAATGGAACAGAAATTAATGACCTCATACTCTGTCAAAAAATAATTTAATCAAGATTATGAAGCAGTACCTGTAAGTCGGGGGATAACTGTTTTGTTGATAACAGCAGACAAGATTTTTTTATCTGAACTATCTTCCTTCTTTGAATCTTCCATACTGCTATCCATAAATTCTTCTACAGATGTGAACCATGGCATCTGTTTTAAATCTATAGAATCCAACTTACAAATGAAATTATAAAAGTTATAAATAAATTCTTAAGCATATTTTAAAATAGTTGTTAACTTTTTCAATAATCACCAGACCTTTTCCAAGGATCAAAAGAGAACAATTCCATATTTTAACACTGTATATAGCACTAGACCACTAAGGCTAGGCAAGGTGACAAGACTATGACATGTCTAAGCGATATATAATACCAAGAAGCTGCATTTCATGCATTCATTCGTGCAACACTCACCAACTGCCTACCGTGCGCCAGAACCTTTAGAGCCTACCACATGGCAAGCACTCTGCTAGGAGCGAAACGAACACTTGTTAGGCACTTGAAATGGCCATGGAATTTGTTTATAAAAATTTATTCACCTCAAGCAAAGTTTACTTCTGGCCCTTTTAATTCTCATAAATATAAATGTGTAATTTGTATGTAGTTTAGCTAAAGGTCCTGGCACACAGTAGGCGGTTGTTGAGTTCATATCTTTAAATTTTGGATCTGAACATCAGTGTAATCTCTAGCTCAACTAATATTTCTTCTTTTATACCTTACCAAATATCTTTCCCTTTCTGTCTCCTCCTGTTAATCCTTCAAAGCCTCACTTAAATTCCCCCTCCTCAATGCAACAATGACTAACTCTTCCCAATATGTCCTCTCCAACTTTAGAACTCTTGGAACAAGGCTTGCATGTCTAATTTCCTCAAACCCAGTATTACCTTGTTCTTTTGGGCAGGCGGGGGGGGCTGTATTTCAAACTTATATATAGAAGCAGCTTTAAAAATGTGTTTGCTTTACTGATGTTTAGTGCTACTCAGCCTTAAAAATCAACTGAGAGCCAAGAAAAGAAGAAGGTAGCTTAAAGTACACATTTCCAGACTATTGTTCCAAAGCTCTAAACTTCAGCTCCAACTCTAGGTATTTAATAGCTAACCTGATAGCGAGGAAATTGAAGTAACTAATGTGATCAGGATAATTTCTTGCATAATAACCATAAATACCTTAAGAGGATTCCAAGGAATCAACTGAACTCGTATTAGGGGATTTAAAATCTTTGGTATGCATAAACTAATGAAAGCTTCATAATAGGAATCAGGAAACTTTTCTCGCCATTGCTGAAATTTCAACAAAATATTCTGGATGTTACAAAAATCATCATGCACATCTTCAAAAACTTTCTTCTGATTCTGTAAAATGTGATCTGTAAACAAAATGAGACTCTTTATATTATACATTTTAAGTTTGTGAACGTTAAGCTTGCTTCCTATAAATAGTCACACGTGACTGTAATTAGTTGAGCTAAAAACTTTCCTTTGGTATTAACATATAAATTCATTTCTATTAAAAAATTATCACTTTAGCCACAAGCAAAATAACATCAACACTAATAAAATCTGTGATTTACCAAGCCTCTGCTGTTTGCCATTATAAATACACTAATCTCATTTCTTCTTCATAACTATCTTCCCTACAATACAAGTAAAGCCTACTTATTTACAGACCAACAAAAGAACAACATCAATATTAGGCCAAGGAATTTGTCTAAGATCACAAAGAATAAAGCCTGTCTTTGAATCCAAGTCTACTTAACTCCAGAGGCTACAATTTTTCAACTATACACATTTTACCTTATAATGTTAAAAATGGTTTTGCTAAATTCAATTGTTTCAAATTAAACATGATAATATAGAAAGTATGTGGTAAAAAAAATGAAAGAAAAGTGTTTTTTTTTGTAATAGGAAAAAAAGCTGAATGGAAAAAACTATAAAGATGCAAGAATACTCACAATACTCCTCCTTCATTTTATTCCATTTTTCCAGAGGTAGGAAATGAATCTTAAGGGAGAAAAAATTTTCCATTTTTCCTGAATTTTCCAGATTGTTTCATATAGCTTATGTATTTAAGGGCAATAATAGCAAGCATTCCCACCATTTGAATACTTCAAACCAAGATATATTGGAAAGTTGGTAACTGACCTTGGCTTTTTTGGAAGTCAGTCATCTCTGCTGAAGATAATTCATCATCACTAGATGTCCCTTCCTGATGGTTGCAATTCCCAGAAAGCACACTTGCTTGTCTTCTTCGTGTTCTATATTTTGCAACAAACCAAAAATAAATGAAAAGCAAATAGCTCTTGATGAAAATAAATGCTTTTTAAAGAAACAGAAGTAATTTTATCGTTTGCTTAAAATGGCCAGCAATATATATTATACACTTAATATTTTTGACAGTTTTATAGCTTCATTAGTTTGAGTTGGTGGTTCTTCCTCTTTTTTTCTCGTAAGGCATTTTTTTTTTTTTTTTGAGACAGAGTCTTGCTTTGTCACCTGGGCTAGAGTGCCATCTCAAACTCCTGGGCTCAAGCAATCCTCCTGCCCCAGCCTCCTGAGTAGCTGGGCCTACAGGCGCATGCCACAACGTCCAGCTAATTTTTTCTACTTTTAGTAGAGATGGGGTCTCACTCTTGCTCAGGCTGGTCTCCAACTCCTGAGCTCAAGCAATCCTCCCGCCTCAGCCTCCCAGAGTGCTAGGATTATAGGTGTGAGCCACGGCGCCTGGCCAAGACATTTCTACTTAGGACATTCCCATGGGCTGATCAGATTCTGAAGAAGGGGTAACAACATAATTAGGACTGGCTTCTAGTTATGAGCAATTCCTAAACTGATAAAAATGTCATTTTACTCATTCCTTTCAACTGATCTAAATATACCAGTGTGTCTTTAAAGCAGTAGAAGACTGCTTAACTAAATCTTGGTTTTATTATACATTATTTTTACAAGTGAATACTGTATGTCAGGTGTGGTTAATTATATCATATGGTTAATTATATTTAAGTAGTAAAAAGTACTTGCTCAATGATGCTTTAAGTCTTCACTTTATATAGCTACCTTCGAGATTCAATCTCTTCTAAAATCCACTGAGTTTTTTCATCTACAGCCAAGTTTCCATTTGTTGATGTCTCCTCTTTGCCTGTTAATAAAATTAATTTTTTACTATAAATTCTCAAAAGAAAAAACTGAAACACTTTGAAAATAAAGGTTATAGCATGGATGTATATACATATTAATACGTATTATATAAACACACACACATAATGTGCTTAAATTGCACATTTTCTCCAGTTTTCTCCATAGCCAAATGCTAGAAATATTTGCATTACCAATACAGTAGTCCACCGGGGATATGTCCCAAGACCACCAGGGGATGCCTGAAACCATGGATAGTACCAAGTCCTATATATACTATGTTTTTTCCTATGTATACATTTCTATGATAAAGTTTAATCTATAAATTAGGCACAGTAAGAGACTAACAGTAATAAAAAAATTATAACAATATACTGTAATATAAATTGTATGATTGTGGTCTCCCTTTCAAAATATCTTATTACCTATTACCTTATTACCTATTTTTGGACCATGGCTGACCTCAGGTGACTGAAACCAGGGAAAGCAAAACTGTAGATTGGGGGGACTGTTGTATTTTATTCATATTATTTAATATGTACTGACACATGTAATGTCATGTGGTTGAAAGTCACTTTGCCTTTGCTTTTATTAGCTACTTGGTTATGGTCTCATCTCTTTTACTACCTCCTGATAGCACTTTAATCAAAGGAAGACATCTCTGAAAATACAAAACCAGTGT
>NW_012155618.1:4414441-4415256 GCF_000956105.1 Propithecus coquereli | reverse complement strand
CAGAAAATCAAAGTGAAAGATTAATAAATCTGATAACACAAAAATTTCAAAACATTTGAATGTTAAAAAACCATCACAAACAAAATAAAAAACCAAAACAAACTGGTAAGTTTACATCAAGTAGAATGAAGCACTAAAAATTTTAAGCTATAAGGAGTTGTTCATCCACACTAAGAAAACTAAAAAAAACTAAAAAAGAAAAAGAAAAAATCCCCACTAAGAATCAAAAAGATGACAGGGCAAAGGAGACAAATAATTCACAAGAAGGAAAACTACACATAGCTAATAAAGGGTTCACTTGAGATCAAAATACAATATATAAAAACAAAACCCATTTTTTTCTAGTAAACTAATAAAACTGGCAAAATTGTTCTGGAGGACAATTTGTCAATATGTTTCATATGAGCCTTAAAAATATTTAGACTTAATGATTCATTTTCTTTGGCTTATTTCATTTTCTAGGAATTTTTCTTCAATGGATGAAAGTTTAACAAAAATTTAAATACAAAATTTTATACAGTGTTACTTATAGCAAAATAACTACAAAAATCTAAATGTCCAATATTAAGGGAATGTTTAATATTACAGTATGTTAAAAACACATAGGAAAAATACTAGAGAAAAGTATTTAATTGTAAGATGTAGACTTTTTGTAATTGCATGGTAAGGGGCGCTTCTCCAAAAAAGAAAATGATATAAATATTTACATGTACCTTTTCATTAAGGCAGTCAATTAAATTTTCCACATAAATTTTCATGCTTTTATAGAATTTATAATTCAGAGCTTGATCTGATGAACTCTCTAGATGCTGGAT
>NW_012155618.1:4410611-4412536 GCF_000956105.1 Propithecus coquereli | reverse complement strand
AGTAAATATTTTAGGCTTTCAGGACAAGATGATTGCTGATACAACTACTCAGTTCTGTGTTGTAGCATGAAACAGCCATAGATAAGATGTAAACATCAAAGCATGGCTGTGGTCCAGTGAAAATTTATTTACCAAAACAGAGTGTGGGCTTGTTGTTTGCTAACCCTCTAGAATACAGAGATAACTCAGTATCTAAAAACTGGTACATCGAAAGATTTTCAAATATTTAATTTGTTATACAATGCTACAAAATGTCCTTTCTATGTCAAATTCTCATTTAAATGGCCAGTATATTTTAGTTACAGTGTGATTAAGGAATGAAGCCACTTTAAAGTTGATTCATAGGAAAGATAATGGGGAAAAAAATTTTGAACCTATTCTCAGGTAATAAAAAATACATCTTAAAAAGCAATAAAAATGTTCTTTAAAAATACCTGCTTTGGCAGGAGAATCAAACTCTTTCCTTGTGTCAAACTGTTATAAGGACTAATAAAATTTTTACCATCATACTTGTTCTTTCATACATCTAGAGGTACACACTAGATCCTGAGTAGTACAATTAAAAAATACAAATATTTAAAACAAAACTGCTAATGATGAGGTTTGACTTAGTTTTAGCGAAACTACCACTTATATTAAAATTAATACTAACTATATAAGAGATAAGTATTTAATATTAATACTGGTAGAACAAAAGATAGCTGTGCTTTAGAGGGGCAATCTGTACCAAGAGCTATAATAATATGACCTTTGCCTGGAAATTTACCTTAAGAAAAAAAACTGCAACAAATTAAAATATGTTCATTATCAGCACCATTATCTATAATAGGGAAAATTTAGAAATCCAAATATCCAATAGAGAAATACTTAAGTAAATTATAACAACTATATGAACAAACATGATAGTTTTTATAATGTAGAAAAATGCTTATAATTATATTAAGTAAAAGAAGTAGAATTTTATATTTACTGATTTTAACCACGTAGCATACATCTGTTATAAAGACGTAAGACATACAATAGGCCCCTCTTATCCACAGGGATATGTTCCAAGACTCCCAGTGAATCCCTAAAACTGTGAATAGTTACAAACCCTATATATACTCTGCTTTTTCCTTGACATACATACCTATGATGAAGTTTAATTTATAAATTAGGCACAGTACTCTTGCACTTTGGGGCCGTTATTACATAAAATAAGGGTCACCTGAACACAAGCACGGTGATACTGCGACAGTCAATCTGATAACGAAAAAGGCTACCAAGTGACTAACAGGTGGGTAGCCTAGAGCGTGGAGATGTTGGTCAAAGGGGTGATTCCTGTCCTGGGTGGGATGGAGAGAGACATCTCGAGATTTTACCACACTACTCAGAAAAGCGTGCAATTTAAAACAGATGAATTGTTTATTACTGGAGTTTTCCACGTAATATGTTTGGACCACAGTTTGACCATGGGTAACTGAAACCAGTGAAAGTGTGGATAAGGGAGGACAACTGTACACAAAAATAAAATCAGTTGTATGATAATGTGTGTGTGTGTGTGTATGTATATATAAATCTGTTTAAGATTAACATTTAATAATTTAAAAGAATGTAGTGCTATTTTTTCACTATTAAATGCCTAGGACAAATATAAATTTCAAAATGAATATTACTCACCTAGTATTTAATTGCTTCTTAATAATTTCTAAATTGACTGGAGAGAATGAAATGGAAGTATCAAACTTCTTCACTGTTAGAGATCCACAGCTGTGGGAAATACCTATGTCTCTTTCCTAAAAATAATATGAAAGTTGATTTTTTAAAAAACATTTTATTTACCTTACAAATGTTAAGAGCATGAAAGGAAGACTAGATGATCCAAGGTCCCTTGCAGTTCAAAAATTCTGTTTTTGTAATTTTTCATGGTCACAATGAAATGCTTT
>NW_012155618.1:4407489-4409696 GCF_000956105.1 Propithecus coquereli | reverse complement strand
AGAATTTCACGGTAATTATTTTGTAATCTCCTCCTGCAAAGATTGTACATCATTGTAAGTGGCTGTAGTAGACTAATGGTGACCCTGTAAAAGACATCTTACTATTCATATAAATATTACCTTATATGGCAAAAGATGTGTTTAAGTTAAAGATTTTGACTGAAGAAGCTTATCCTAGATCATCCAGCGGTGGCTTATGTGCAGATGGAACAGGGAGAAACATGGCCATAAGCCAAGGCATGCCAACAACCACCAGAAGCTAGAAGAGTCAAGAAATGGATTCTTTTCTAGAGTTTCTGGAAGGAGTATAGCCCTAGTAACACTTTGTTTTTGGACTTCTGGTCTCCAGGAGTTTAAAAAAATTCTGTTGTTTTAAGTCACCAAGTTTATGCTAATTTGTTATAGCAGCCACAGGAAACTAATACAGTAGCATATAGTATATTGTCAATAAAGGAATCAATAAATACATTAGTAATAAAAAATGCAAATCAAGTAAGCATGGGATTCTGTTTTTGCCAACTAAACTTGTACCTAAAGCTGGCAAGACCGTGGTGAAACATTCCCATGATATTGGTGGCATTACCGATTGAGCTAAGTTTTCTTTAGAAGGTAATAGAGAAATGTACTAAGTGCCATAAAAAAGTTCATTTTCTTTCATTAGTAATACCACTCTTGGCAATTACAAGTCCAAAAACACACATCTAAAAAAAGAAAAGGAGGGAAGGAAAAAAAATATCTAAATATTCACTGATTCTTATTTATTAATAGAAAAATGCAGATTGCAAATAACCTAAAATGTTCAAAATTAAGAATGGTTAAGAAAATTATGACTCACTGACTCCAATGAATATTATGTAGCTATTAAAATTCATTAATATTGTAACTATGTAGAAACAGGAAAAGATATTTATAACATGCCAAGCAAACAAATCAGAATTCAAAATTGTATGCATACTGTGGTTCCCAAACTACATGCAAAGACATCCTAGCAAAGGGGTGTGGTGAGATATTTTAAATTTTTTAGGGAAACAGTGCAATACTCAATTATCTCTCGGATTACTAGCTCTTAGTAGGATGTGGTATATTCCTTTTGATAAAATCGTATTTGTAAAGCTGGGTTTTGGGAGGACACAATGATTAAAAAAACAAGTATTGGCTGGTCCGATGGTATGGGTTATCAGAACTTATTAACATTAGTGTCACTAAAGTTGGTATTCAACCCCCCACTGTACAAACAAACAAAAAAAAAACAAGTATTGTGTGACAATCAATATGGAAATGAGACTGGCAGTGTCCAATCTGACTCCAAGGTTTGAGAAGTCATGCAGTGCCCAACAGGTACACACATCCCATTAGTAAATAATTTTGGTTATTTAAAAATAAAAAGATCATATGTGACCCCTGACTCTGACTGGGCCACAGACCCTAAACAGAAAAAGATTTTTTCTTCAATTTATCTGTATTATTTTTTCCAAATGGCTATTAAGTTATTAAATGTTATTAATTTAAGATTTAAATCTTACTATGTCTTTGGACTTAATTACTTAATAAATAGAATTGTTTGGTACTTCTTTCAGCTTAGCAGTACCATGATAAAATTACTGAGTCACTAAGGGCACATGAATGAGAAAGTTTGGGAACTTCTAATGTACACTATGATTGCAAAGAGGCTAAAAAAAAAAAAAAGAAAAGAAAGAAAAAACAGAAAGCACATCAAATACAAATAAATTATGCAAACTTGTATAGTTAAAGACTGTGGCATGTTTTTTTTCCAAAATATTCTTTTAATGCTGTTTTTACTAAAAACGAGAGAAGAAAATCTAAGCTTGTTATAGTCATAAAAACAGTCCTCTAAATCATTTCTCTTGTCAGATACTCCAAAATTACAACCATAGGCTTACCTTTACTTAGTTTTTTTAGTTTTGATAACATGGAAATCTTACAGTATTTTCTTACTTAAAAGAACAAATAATTTCTCAGAGCATTCCTTTTTTTTTTTGACCAGACAAGGTCTCACTCTGTTGCCCAGGCTGGAGTGCAGTGGTTTGACCATAGCTCGCTGCAACCCTGAACTCCTGGGATCAAGCAGTCCTTTCGCCTTAACCTCCTGAGTAGCTAGGCCTATAGGCATGTGCCACCACACTCAAGTAATTTTTAAATTTTTTGTAGAGATGGGGTCTCGCTATGTTGCCCAGGCTAGTCTTGAA
>NW_012155618.1:4402328-4403229 GCF_000956105.1 Propithecus coquereli | reverse complement strand
ACATGTATATCAATCATCTGGTAACATTCCATATCTCCTGTAAGCCCTCACCTGGACCAGGCCAATAAAAGGAAAACACCTGGGAGTCCTCAACATCTTTCTCCACTTGTGGAGACTGACCTGTTCCTCTCTGGAACGTACTCTTGCTTTGTACAGCCCCTTTCTGCAATAAAAGCTGTTTGTGTGGAATTGCTTCCTGTCTGTGGTCACTCCATCATCCTGGCCCTGCTTGTGAATTTTCCAAGCAAGGAGCCAAAGAACCAGGACAACAGTCCACCAAGAGGTGGACCTAACAGTTTCCACACAGCACATGCTGGGCAGACATGGGATCAACTGATACAGTTAGCATATTGTTTTACAATAGAAACATGATGTTCTCACAGATTATAACTCAAATAATTTTTCACATACATCATCCTATTTGATACACAATCATCTAAGGAGGAGAGATCAACTATTGTCTTCCATTGGTAACAAGCAGTCTCTGCCACCAGGAATATTTCAAGGCAGATATTCTATTACTGGATCCTTCTAATAGTTCTATCATCTGAACACAAAATAAATGCACTCCTTCCAGACATCGGTCCTTAAAATTATCACATTCCTCTATCTTTTCTTCTCTAGCCAACATGTCCTTTGCACTTTTAAGTGTTCCTCACAGGGCAAGTTTTCAACTTTTAATCAGTGTTTCTCAATGGGGCATTTGGAGCAGGGGCAGTTCTTCACTGTGCTGAACTGTCCTGCACTGGGCTGGGCATTTATCACCCCTCCCCTGCAGGCACTATGTGCCAGCAACACCTCAATCACTACGATCATTAAGAACTATCCCACACACTTCCAAACACTGCCCTCTCTCCTTTGGTGGGCAGTGCTACTAACACCGTTCTATCTAGAATCTAGA
>NW_012155618.1:4398624-4402278 GCF_000956105.1 Propithecus coquereli | reverse complement strand
GTTAGTATAAAATAAAAGGTAAAAAAAAAATATGGTGTCCTCAAGTGAAAGGTATTTATAATTTAGTGGAAAAAGAACATAATATCCGTGGTGTAGTGGGTTGAATGGTGGCCTACCAAAAAATACGCCCATGACTTAACCCCTGGGCTGTGTGAATATGACCTTATTTGGAGAAAGAGTCTTTGTGGCTGTAATTAACTGAATGATCTTAAAATGAGATCATCCTGGATTACCTGAGTGGGCCCCAAATCCAATGACACATGTCCTTATGAGAAACGTACACAACAGAGAAACAGAGAAGGCGGCCATGTGAAGACAGAGGTAGAGATAGGAGTTATATAGTCATAAACCAAGGAATACCTGGAACAACCAGAAGTTGGAAAAAGCAAGGAAAAATTCTCCCCTGGGGCCTTCAGAGGAAGCAAAGCCCTGCCAACACCTTGATTTCAGATTTCTGGCCTCCACACTGGGACAGAATAAATGTCTGTTGTTTTAAGTCACCAGGTTTGTGGTAATTTGTTACAGCGGCCATAGGAATCTAATACATGTGGTATAAAAAATTATTACCTCTATGATTTTAACTGCTTTCTTCATTTGTTGATGTTCCCAAATATCTTGATTTTCATCTTCCTGACTTTCTTCACTTGTTGCATTTCCGCTTGCTAGGGAAAAAAAGTTCACATATAAACATTCAATATTTTTCCATTCCAATTGTAGCAGCCAACATTTTTGGGGGGCTTATTATATGCAGGCTTACCACCACTCTACATGTTATTTATTCTTCATAATAATCCTGGGAAGAAGGCACTATTATTGCCTTCATTTCACAAATGAGGAAACTCAAACACTGGGAGTTTGAAGCTGGAACTATGTTGAAGCTGGAACTTGAACACAGAGATCTGACTCCAGAACCTGTACTCTTATCACCAAACAAAATACTATAGTTCCACATACATTAAAAAGTGAGAAAGAATGAAATGTTTGGCTTTCTTTATCAAAGATCTCTCAATTCCTACCTGAGAATTCAAAAACGTAAAAATAATTTCTCAGTTATAAGGAAGCAAAGTCTTATTCTAAAAAAAAAAATTATTTCAAGTAACAAAAACCTAGCAAAATGTATATATCATAATGAGAAATATGTAAATAGTCCTTCGAGACTAGGATTATTGGTAGAGGAAATTTTTTATTACAACAGAAAGATTTTAATACATCACACCTAAAATCTCTATAGATGCTTCCATGTTAAATAACAATTGTTTATAAAGATGACAATGATAGTTTTCAATATTTCAAAAATAAGATACTGCACAATTTTTTTCAACCCATCAAAAAAGATCAAGTGGGGGTCAAGCATTAGTAAACATTATTACACATACCCTTTGATAACAACATTTTGATACTGATACATCTTTTAAAAGCCATAATGTCATGGACCAAACTGATACTAAATAAAAGCCAAAATCAACAATCTTTACAATATGAGACACCACATTCCATTTTTATGGCAATTTTATCACATAATGTTATATTCTAATGAAAAATGCCTTAATCTTCATATATTGGTAAATAAATTAAATACATACTTGTTTCTTCAGCCATTCTTTGCCTAAGTGTTTGAGGCTTTGGGGCAAATGGTATCCTCTTTTCATGATCATCAGGCTCACTCTCAGGATCATCATCACTGTTTCTCTTCGTACCAGAGATGGTGATGGGATGTTTTACATCCAAAGAAATATAGTCACCTTGGGCCCTGGCCAATTCACGTTTTCTGCGGGCTGCCTGAATAAAAGCTGCATCAGGGATCTTAACTGAAAGTAACAAAGAGGACATTGAAAACCAAACACCAACAGAAATAAAATATTCCTCACATTTAAACAAAGAAAAACGGCACCATTTTCCTCAATTTTTCACTATTTTGACACATGCATGTGACTGTAATGGCTCAAAATCTAATCAGTAAAGGAAGAAAATTAATTGAATAGGGATTAAATACAATTTAGAGAAATATATGAAATTTAGAAGTACCAGAAAATATACTTAAATGACTCCATTTTATCTTTTAATTTTTTTTATTTATCAGGTGCTACTCTTTGTTGAGGGCTAGATGTTTCTCACTTCCGGAGGCTCTGAGATTGTCAGGTGGGGATGTGAAGAGGACTGAGCATGGAGTTCCTCAGTACTGCAGAAGTTAAGAGGATCAATGACATGCCAGTCTGACTCAGCAAGTAAGAGAGGTACTCCACTATGACGCGCCCCTCCCCTGCGGGCACCCACGAATAGAGTGAGAAACAGACTACAACTGGTGTGAAGCCAACGTCAGCTTCTGACATTCTGTGGTAAGTCCCACATGAATAAACATGAGAAGTTAAAAAGTGTAAAGGAAACAGGTTCATTTACTAGGTGAAAAACATTTAAATGGCAACAACTCTTAATAGAGGCTTATTTTTTTCTTTATTTTATACAGTAAAAGCCTCATTAATATAAATGCTTCCAATACAAAGCAAGTTTCTTCATGTATGATCTAAGTATTTCTTTAAAAAAAAATATTACAGTAAACAAATGGCAAGAGAAATTTTCACCATTTCATCAAGCACTTCAAATTATTAAAGAGACATCAAGGCACCGAGGCTGAAGTAAATTTTCTAACCTCTCCCACGAATTGGTCCAAATTCTTTGAGAAATAAATAGAAAACATGCCATATGCCTGGAGATGTACAAATGCTCCAGTGTCTGAAACAAACAAAAAAGGAAACAGATTTTAGAAATCACAGACCAATATGTCTGGCATCATCATTCTTTCTCACTTTTTAATGTATGTGGAACTATAGTATTTTGTTTAAAAGTGCTTGAGTTAATGATGAAGTAATAAATATTCATCAAGAACAAGTAATATAAAATCAAGTGATTTACTTTTTTTTGACTAGTATTTATTTTTAAACTATCAGGGAAATGATAAAGGTCAGGTGTCTCTTCATCCTCCCAAAGCATTTAACAGTTGGAGTTTTTCCTTGTGGCTAATGTTAAAACATGTGGGGTAAATCATAGAGTTCACTGAATTCTTAATTGGTTAAATACTAAAAAAAATGTTGATTATGAAGCTAAGTAGGGACCTGCCACAGAGCTCTGTACTTTATCTTGTCTGGTTTAATGATTTTATTGTGATATGAATGAAGACAAGATGACATGTCTTCAAAGCTGGCAGGTACAGCCAATATAAGCTAAAGCAGAATTAGGATTCAAAACCATCACAGCAGGTTACATTTACAACCCTGGGTAGATATTAGAATCACCTGAGAAGCTTGACAAGCTACTCATACCCAGGCCCCCATCCAGCGATTCAGCTTCAGTTGATCTGAGGCAGAGCTGAGCAGCAGGATGTTTTTATAGTCCCGTAGGGAATTTTAATGTGCAGTCAAGGTTAAGATGATACATTTAGGGTCAAATATTCAAGTACATGACTATGAAAACTGAAATACTTTTATGGAAGTGATTCACCTGCAAATGACTTAATAGGGTTTAATTAATAAGTCACAAACAGTGGGACCCATTAGTGAAATATTAGTGCTATATAAAACTAATGCTCTCTCAAGCTACAATAAAGAAGTAAAAGTTCAAGGAAGAGTAGAGTATTTTTGTCTGTCCTGTTTCTCCATA
>NW_012155618.1:4394213-4397268 GCF_000956105.1 Propithecus coquereli | reverse complement strand
AAATATTTGACTTTATTAATTTTCTCAGATGGGGTCTTAGGCTTCACTAGACTGAAAAAGGAGTCCATAGTACAAAACAAGTTATAAATCCTTCCAAAGGGCCAAATAAATGTTTCTGATTTTGCAGTCCATAAGGTTTCTGTTGCAACTTCTCAACTCTGCCAGGCAGTGCAAAAACAGTGACAAATAGTAAGTAACTGAAAGAGCGTGACTGTTTTACTAAAATGTTATTTACAAAGACAGGTGGTGGGCCAGATTTGACAACCCCTGAATTAGACTGGCGGTAATTAGCCAGCATCGCTCTAAAACAGAATAATGGTATTTGTAAAAAATTTTCGGTAGTCCCCCAAGTCCTGTATAATCTGAATCCAACTGTCCCTCCTGTTTTGTTTCTTTTTCTTAAAGTCCCAAATATTTTCAGCCAAACAGAATTATTTTAAGTTCTCTACGCATATTATATATCTTCTCTAGAGTTCTGGATATGCTACACCTTACACCTAAAACATCCTCACTGACCAATCCTTACCATCCTTCAGGTATCAGTGTGAATAATTCAGTATAGTACTGCAGTTAAGAAGAACATAGGTTATGGAGCAGATTGCCTGGGTTTGAGTCCTAGCTCTGCCTCTTAAAAGCTATCTGACCTTGGGCATGTTACATAATGAAAGTGAGCAGTAAATTTTGGCACTTTGACAATCATTATTAATGACCAACTTACCCCGTGCTTCAATAGAGTTTGTTGTGTTATCAACAATAAGAATCACTAGTATAGAAAATACTCTATTAGAAATAAAATGTTTAACCAAAATTACAAAAATTACCAACCTGTTGACGAAAATTCTTTTTCTTCTAGAGAGCTAGAGCTGTCAGAAGATGAACTCTGATCATCCTTACTTTCTGAGGAGTGGTGTGTTCCATCTTCTTCATCTGTTGACAGATCAACTGTTCTGGATTCTAATAGGACATTTTTTTTAACATAATAAAGAATCAAAATAATGGAATCAATAATTAAAATTCTGAACACATGGCATATCTATAATACGGTATTTTAATCCTACTCCACATATTTAAAATATACAGATCTTTCTCCAACTTCCAGTGTTTCTGAAACAACTGGATGGTCTAATACATGTATAAAGATTTACTCTATTTGTATTATCTACATGTCTAATAAAATATTTTCAGAAGGATGCAATGAGAAAAGGAAAAAGGAAGGAAACATTAGAGAAAAAAATAAATGGACAAAAATTGAAGCAATATTTAGAAAAGAAAAACAGTGGCAGTGAATAGAAAAATAGTGGTAGTGAATAAGTAGAGAAAGTATTTAATGACTTGCTATATGCTAGGCACATTGAAACCTATCTTACATGACTTATTAATATTTTGTTTAATACTCACAGTTCTATAAAGTAAATGCTATTTCTAATGCAGACACTTAAGATTGATAAGATAAATATTAATAACACAAACTTAGTAAGTGGAGAAGCAGGGCTTTCAACTTAATTCCATTCAACTCCAAAATTTAGGCTCTCCTTATACTATGACATTATTTCAATGTCTGGTGGCAAGAAGTACTAAAATGAGCACTTTGGTCAAAATTAAAGCATGAGTCTATCTTTTCAGTGTGGGATTTTGGGAAGGTCACTTAGTCTGTTAAGCTCAATTAATCTATTAAACAAGGACAACATTGCAACATAAAACCCACAGGGGTGTTGAGAGAATTGAATGAACAAAATGTAAAGGAATTCTTGACATTACTGACAAGAAAAGATTTGTTAGTTCACAATAATTTGCCAATCTCCATGAGTAACCTTAAAAAATAAGATGACATGGTTTTCTTTATCTTAATATTTTACCTTAATTAGAAGACCTACAGACAGTTTAAAGAAGTCTGGAGTAAAATTAAAACTTAAAAGACTAAAGGAAGACAGCTGCAACTCACATTTATCTTAGCTACTGCTATTTATGACAACCCCTATGTGTTCCCGAAGTGTATTAACACCAAAACAGTGCCTCTCAAAGTATGGCCCATCAATCCCTGGAAATCCCTAAGATCCTTTCAGAGAGTCTGTGAAATCAAAACTACTTTAATCATAATACTAACATGTTAGCTGTTCTTTTCACTGTGTTGACATTTATAAAATAGAAGAAAAAGCAGTAGTGGGTAAAACTGCTGGCCCCTTACTATCAATCAAGATTGTGACACCAATTTGAGGTAGCAGTTATTGTATTCTTAATCACTACGCATTGGCAGGGGAAAAAAAAAAAGTTTCACTTATTTTACTTCATGAAGCCATAAGAACTTTTTAATTTCATTAAATCTTAACCCTTGAGTACACATCTTTTTAATATTCTGTGTGACAAAATGGAAGTACACATAAGGCACTTTTGCTGCACACTGAAACGCAATGGTTGCCTTAAGGAAAAGTATTTATGTGAGTTGCAAGCTGAACTAGCCATTGTTTTCAAGGTGATACATCATTTTACTTGAAAAAATAACTAAAAAAAAGTCTGGTTACTCAGACACAGGTATCTGACAAACGCCTGCTTAAACACAAGCCAAGCTGTGCCTATCACTTCAAGCATGAGAGATTTGAAGTGAAAATTGGAATTCTGGAAAACCTGTATCCTCCACTGTGAACTTCGCAGTTTCTCAATACTTAAAGACTGACGAGATCAGTGCTAATATTAAGTGATTTTTTGATATTGTATAACAAAATGCCTGAACATTTGCAAGATCTGCAAACCTAGCAAATACTTCCCCAATAATCAACGCACAGTATTATCAATCACTCATGAGTAAAAGATCCAAAGTGCCAAACAGACCAATGAATTTTAATGTAACAGAGAACCAAAAATTTACGGATACAGTTTAAGATTCCATGTTGCAACTAACCTTTAAGAAACTATTACTTGTTAAGCTTTGCTGTAATATTAAAGCACAACACCCTCAATAATCTAAAAAGGCTGTTAGATATTCCTCTTAGCCATATATCTGTGAAAGGCTGTCTTTCTTCAAATACTTCAATCAAAACAATATAATACAACAGATTGC
>NW_012155618.1:4383995-4391608 GCF_000956105.1 Propithecus coquereli | reverse complement strand
ATCAATTGATCAATAAAAGATTTTCAAGCGTAAACTGTATTTCCTTAGGTAAAATGCTGTAGGGAATAGAAATGTAAATTCAAGGAGAAAAAGCAATGATACAAAGGATTTGTGTACTTATTGAATGATATTGAGTATTAAATAGGTTTGACATTTAGGTTACACTAGATACGTTGAAATGAGTGACATAATTTTTATTTAAAAAGTCAAATTGCATTCTTTGCAACTGTCAAAACTTACAATAAAAACTTAGAGATGTCTATCTAAAAATGTGACGGGGTAATGAATTTTTAAAATTCCTAGAAGAATGTGCAAACAGAAAGGTATGAAACCACCGTCATAGATGACCGTTACCAATTCCAACTTCTTCAGCTTCTTTCTACTGATTATCGATGTTCTAGTTGCTCAAAAAGCAGAAAAACAACATTTCTTTCCTGGGAAGTCTCATAGGGATTGTATTTTAAAATTGATCGGAGGAGAGTCATAAATACAATGGGCATTGAAGTACCTTTTGGAGGGTATACCCCACCAATAAGCTGATACTCTGGAAATTTCTCCCCCATCGGGTTTCCGTAGCCATGTCTACCTCCTGGAACAAGGCTAACAGAATCAGAATAGACACCTGAATAGACATGTGGTAGACTGATGACAGCCTTTCTCCCGGATATTAGCTTTGCGGATGAGTCCACAATTTATTCCCTGCATGTGTCAGGAACCATAGCCTGTGAATGTCTAAGCTGTGAAACAGCCGTTAAGTGATGAGCTGGGGTCAGCTCCTGTGGACTCTGGAGAGCTGGTTGTAAAATGTTCAGAAATTGTGAGAGCCAGTTGTTAAACACAGTCATTATTGAAAATTGAATTATATGAACTTACAACTTAAGTATATTATGAATAAAGGTAATAACTCAAAACTTACCACTTCCTAACTTTTACTACCTTTTACTGTTATGTATGCCACTGAGGTTTATGTCAAATGCATCTGTGTGGTAGGAATATTATATAATGTTGAGCTAAAGCACACCTATTACCAGCTGCATGTTTAGTGATGTCATGTTATCAGCTTAAATCAGCCATAATGGGAATATTTATGCCACAGAAATTTGAAGACCCTATAAATCAGGGATCTTGTCTCAGATATTAAACATTTACCATCATATCAGTGACTACATTTCACCAAAGGGATAGAGAAGGGGTAGAGTAGCCCGGATGGATCTGGTCCCAGAACTCTTTTTTCATGGCCTTTCTCAGTGAACTAATATTCCCCATAATAAACTTGGGAAATTCTATAATAAAGTATTATCAGTTATTCATAATTTAATAATAACTTATTGTAAAGAAAGGCTTCTCTTTTTAAATACAAGTAAAGTTAGTGCACTGCCAGAAAGTTTTTTTCAGTGAGATAGTGGCAAATGGTATGGAAAGGATATTTCTGGAGAATAGAGATACATGTGGTATATGAAAGCACAGCTTCCTACCATGGCCGAGTGTTTCTTGTAACTAGAGTAAACTCTAAAGATTGAGGGTGGAGGGATGGGTTCCATCAAACCAGTGCTTTTCAGTATACCATCTTTCCATGCAGAATTCCCAAGTCCTGCATGAATACTGTGCTATTCTCCTAAATCATAGGAGGGTATCTTTCTAAATCATACCACCAAGCAGTTAATGCAAAACCAAACAGCAGATTATGATTTTAGAATGGTGAGGAGAATGAAGAAGATGGTAATGATTGCAATTAAAGGGAAATTCAGTGTTCTGTTATGCATGATTAAAGAAACATATTAATATATTGTACAATTCAGTCATCATTTGCTATGCACCTACTAGGACAGACAAATGCTAGGCCTTAGACTAGTGTTCCTCAAATCTAACATTCTTCAAAGCAACCGGGAATTGTGTGGACATATAGATGCTGATTGAACAGCTCCATGGTAGGAACTGAGAGTCTTCATTTCTAGCAAGCCCTCAGGTGAAGCCAAGAATCTTTGTCTGAGGACCACACTTTAAATAGCAAGATCCAAGAGTATACAGTAAAATATTAATCACACTTACGAAGTTTAAAAAAATGTTTCAAGTAACTGAATCATTGATGAACTTCATTTCAGATTGTTACAGCGTGCAAATGTTACTGTGTATCTCAAAATTTGGAAACTAAATAGTCCTCAAGAAGGAAAAGTATTAATAAGAATCTATTCATAGTGATTGAGGCTATCTAAGTCTAGAAGTTATTCATGAAAGGGGGAAATCTACCTGCACCTCCTCAAGAAGGATTCTCCAGAGGCTCCAGAATCACTTTGGGTGTCTATCTCAATTTGAAAGATAGTCATCAGGACAAAATTCACTCCCAGTGTTGCTCAAAAGGCCGCAGTTTATTTAAGGATAATCTAATCATGATGTTGGTGTCTTAGCTGAAAGTCACCAACTCACAAACCACATTAACAACCAAAATGTGAAAACATTAGGTAGAATTTAATGTTTTCATTTGAGTTCTGAGCCATCAGGTAATGTGGACTAGTTGCTTACTTTCCTGTTTTAGAAGACACCACCTCCCCTGACAGGGCCCTTCTCTTGATGGGCCCACATCTTGATGTCCCCATAACTATTAATAGTGTAGTGTCTAGTGTATGGTTAACATGAATGCTACTGAGACAGAAAGAAAAAAAACTCTACTATTTAAACATAAGCAAATATTTAAGGGACATAAGTGAGAAAAGTGAGTTTCTTTGGGTGTTGCCTAGATGGGAGAGGATAAAGTGAAGAGAATTTGTTTAATCGAGCCAGAGGAATCCTGAGTTTTCTCCTCTGTCGCCAGGGAAAGCAGAGTCAAGGCTCTGGGGTACAGTTGCCAGATTTAGAAAAAATATAGGATGTCCAGGAAAATCTGAATTTCAGATAAACAAGGAATAGTTTTTTTTAAGTATAAATATGTTTTATACAATATTTGGGACATACTTGTATGGGACATTTTGGAACCCTAGTCTTGGGTAAAGACATGTGAAGAATTTCAAAGGGTGGAGGGTGGGGCGTGGTCATGGTTCTGGCATTGGAGGAGAAATGACTGTCAGTGAGAAGTTCCCAGTTACAGAATGGGGGTGGGGGGCAGAGGGGCTTCTAAGATATGGTACTGTTTTCTCCCAAACCTTTAGTAAAACTTAGCTCCATACACAATCTTAACACTGCTGTTGAGAATGAAGGGCTTTGCAGCAGGTCAGGGTGGTAGATGAGAAGGGCCTGTGGCTCCATAGTGTCTGAGCTGCAAGTGTCAGAGGAGAGGGAGTGGGTGATAGGCAGGGAGCGGGCTGCTGAGCACATTGGCTTAGGAATGGCTAGGAGAGAGCCCCCTTCCCCAAATGTACCCAAGAAGGTGCAACTTTAAAGGGAAGATAGATGCTCTGTAGGGTTACATATTGACACAGGAAAAGGGCAGCCAGACAGCAAGAACTGTGTTTCTCCAAACAGCCCTTCCAGGTACCCATGTTTATTGCTACCTTGTATTATTCCTTCTGCTCATTCATGAATACAGAAAATTATCGCCCTCCCAGAGGATAAAGATAATGCCATAGTTCTTATTTGCTCTACACTGTACTTATTTACATTACTAGCTTATTAATTAACTGGCTGATCATTATGAGATTTTGCATTATTCCCCTTTTATGTAATTTAGAATTGTAGAAGTTAACAGTTAAAGAAAATTGGCATGTAAAAAACTTCAAACTTCTGAGAATCAATGTCATATTTACCCAAGCAGACTTTTCCCTTTAAAGCGAAATGACAATTTATTCAGCTTGTTTGCCATTTAATGGTGGGTTCTGAGCTCCCTCTAGTGAGAGATGTGCTACTTACAGAAGGATTGTACAAAATAATCTTTTAGAGATTGCCTCCTTTCTTATTAGAGAGCTATTTTTTCATTCTCTCTTATAAGCAATGGATATATTTTTGTTTTTAAGCCAACTTATTTCAAAATTTCTCAGAGGAAAAAATTTGGGGAAGTCACATTTATAAATAAAATATCTCTCTTCCTTGGTAATTAAAAAAATTACTGTGAAAACACATCCATTGAAATATGGAACTAATTGTGCTTTCATTTTTTTCAGCATCTGTTTTCTGAGCATTTACTATGGCAAGAGCGCTGTGCTGGGACCAGAAGGTCATAACGCATGGGGTCCTGTTCCCAAAAGTCAGGTTTCAGGAACCAAATTAGCCCTAGGAGATGGCTTATTGGAAATACCTTTTGATATCCCGTAATCTTAAGTATTGAGAACTTTCTCAATTTTAGATCCTAACTTTCAGAACGAGTAGATGTCTTTGAGCTGCCACTCTGTTTGCTTGAACTAGTCTATTGATTAACTGTTAAGTTCCCCAAGGACCACCAGAAAAACCTATTGATCAAGCAAAACCAAGTTTATAAGATAAACTACAGTAGTGGAGAACACCACCTTGACAGAGTCTTATAAGTGTCTGAAAATGGAAGAATAAGTCAGAACTTTTTATAGGATTTTAGAGCCTCGGCTGGATGATTTTTTAAAAAATTCTATTTTATTGTGGTAAGAACACTTAACATGAAGTCTACCCTCTTAAGAAATTTTCAAGTGTACAATACAGTATTGTCAACTGTAGGGACAATGTTGTACAGCAGATCTCTAGAACTTATTTATCTTGCATACCTGTTGATTAGTGACTCCTCATTTCCCCATTTTCCCAGCCCCTGGCAACCACAATTCTACTCTCCAATTTTATGAGTTTGACTATTCTACCTACCACATATAAGTAGAATCAAACAGTGTTTGCCCTTCTATGAGTAGCTTATTTCACTTAGCATGACGTCCTCAAGACTAATTCATGTTGTTACATATTGCAAGATTTCCTTCTTTTTAAAGGGTGAAGAATATTCCCTTGTATGTATAATAACACATTTCCTTTATCCATTCAGCTGTTGATGGACACAATGGTGCAGCCACTATAGAAAACAATATGTAAATTCTTTAAAAAATTAAATATGGAATTACCATATGGTCCAGAAATCCCATTTCTGGGTGTTTATCCAACAGAATTGAAATCAAGATCTCAAAGAAATATTAGCACTCTAGTGTTCATTGCAGCAATATTCACAATAACTAAGAGGTGCTGGGTGATTTTAAGGTGGGTCTTGTAAAGAAGAAATCTGGTAGGGCTTGGGCAGAGTTTATGATATAATTGCTTTGGAATAGCGAGCACAGGAAAGCCAGGTCTTAAAGTAAGCTGAATAAGCAAGCTGTTAATCTTGATAAATACATTGTTTTTATTAATAGTTGGCTCACAGTCTTATCTTCCAGGAGCAGGCACTTCTAGGAATAAGTACTTTTGTTTAGTCCTAGTATGGTTTAGCACACAAAACAGGAAAGTATGCTTCCTATCATAATTGCTTAGGATAGGGACAAGAAAGTACATTTGATCCGGTATTGTTTAACACGGGGACAGGGAATTATTTTGATTTCACTTCTCAAAAGAGTTAGATGTTAAAAGCACTGACTCTTGGTAGGCAATGGAATAATAATAGCAGCCACGATTTATTGAGCAACTATTAATATTAACATTATGTTCAGATACTATGAGAAGCACTTAACATACATAATCTCATTTTATACTCATAGCAATCTTACAAGGTGTGTTGTTACCTTGTTTTACTGATGAAGAAACAGAGGAACAGAGAGAAAGAGAGAGAGAGATTAAGAAAAGCTCCCAAGTCAAAGAGTTAACTAGCTAGCGAGTGGTGGAATGGAGATTCAAACCCAGGCAGCATAATCTGAAGCCTTTAGTCTTAACCACCACATGACACATCATCAGGGCAATTCCTCTCAAGGAAAAGGAGTCTTGTGAAATAAATCACACTGTGTTAACTGATCACAACCTGTTCATGCAGGGAAATCATGTTCAGGTCAATATACATGGCAATTTAAAAGGTTTAAGAGGAAATGATGTCACAGAAGGTCAGTGTCAAGGGTGATTATGGGTGACTTTCTTTATTTTAAACCCCTTGCCTTTTAGTTCTAGGAAAAATTCTAGAGCTTTCCTTCTATTCCAACAAATGGGTTTCCTAGTTTCATTTTAATGCCTCTGCTGGGGCTTTTCATTTGAGGTACTGAATGAAAAATGCTTCATTCAATATGAAATGTAACACATACACAGAAAAATGCACAAAACAAAAATGTGCAGTTCAATGACTTATCACAAAGCAAATCCCTCTGTAACAACCACCAAAACCAAGATATAGGAGATCGCTAGCACCTAGCAATCCCCTTTGTGTCCCCTTTCAATTATTTCACTCTATCCCCAAAAGTAGCCACTGTTCTGACTTTTACAGTAATAACTTTCTTTTTTAAAAAATATTTTTACCATTTAAGTATGCATAAACACTAGGGTGTAGTTTTGTCTGTGTCTTTGAACTTTATAGGAATGGAATCATACCATGTTTATTGTTTTGTGCTTGGCTTTTTTTTAGCTTAATATATGCTTGTGTTATAATTCTGTGTTGTTCTGTGTAAATGTAGTTATTTTATTGCTGTGTGGTATGAATATACACAGTTTATTTATCTATCCTAATGTTGTTAACATTTGGTTATTTTTACTTTTTTGCCATATTACAAATAACGTCATTAACATTCTTATATCTGTCTCAGGGTCATGTACACACAATTCTGTTGGGTATAAACCTAGGAATGGAATTGTTGGGTCATGGGGGATGCATATCTTCAACTTCAATAGAAAATACCAGCTTCCAAAGTAGTAGCTGCCTAAATTTACACTCTCATCAGCAGTGTATTAAAATTTCCCTGGCTCCTCATACTTGTTAACACTTGGTATTGTCAGCTGTCTTAGTTTTAGCCATCTGGGTATGTGTCCTTGTGCTTTGAATTTGAGTTTCCTTGATTACTAATGAGGATGATCCTTTTTCATTACATACATATATGTACGTATACATACACATGTGCATATACTATATGTATATAGGCTATCTAGAATTCCTCTTTTGTAAATTGCCTGTTCAAGTCTTTTACCCATTTTTCTATTGAGTTGTCTGTTTTTTTCTTAATGGTGTGTAGCTCTTCTTTATGTATTCAGTATATGAGTCCTTTGACTGATATATGTGTTGCAAATATATTCTCTTATTTTGCGCTTTGCCTTTTCACCTTATTACTGGTTATTTTCTCATAAAGAGAAATTCTTAAATTTTTAATGTTAATGTAATACAATTTATTTAATCTTAATCTTTCCTTTACCATTTATTCTTTATGTGTTCTGTTTGAGAACTTTTTCTCTACCCCAAGGTTAAAAAGATATTCTCTGCTATTATATTACAGATATAGATCTATGTTATACCCACTTTTTTTTGTATGAAGCAAAATGTCAAATAATTTTATATGGACATCCAATTGATTCAGTTTAATTAGAACTGTATTATGGAAAACTTCCAAGTATATATACTAAGTAGAAAGAACACTTTAATGAACTCTCATCACTCAGCTTTGACAATTTTCAACTCATGGACAATTTGGTTTATTTCTATTCCCATTCACTTCTCTTCTCACACATTATTTTGAAATAAATCACAGATATGATATTTCATTGATAAATATTTC
>NW_012155618.1:4380549-4383945 GCF_000956105.1 Propithecus coquereli | reverse complement strand
AGATCACTTTAATAGGAATAAAAATAGTCAGTAAAATTTGGATCTCAAGACTAATCCAAAACCGTATTCCTTATTAAGCTACAATTGAAACTCACAGCAGCACATTTTTGTTAACAACTGCACTGCTTGAAACCTTTATGTAAGAACTTAAAGGTATTTCAAAATGACTACATTGTATTTAAAGCCATTACTGGGACAATTTACAGTGTCATCAATCTATTATGCTATTTAGTGTTGTATATATCATTATTATTATCGGGTTTTGCACATAATTGGTGGAAAAGGAAAAACAAAAGAGAATTTTCCAAAACCGGTCACTTAGAGTCTTTTAATGTACTAGTCTGGTTAAGTGTTTTCTAGAAAAATAAATTGGGCAAGTTTCCAAAAGGTACATAAAACTTTTGCCTACCTAATAGCATTAGGAATTATTGAACACTTTTGTGACGATTTAGGCTCTTCATAAACATCAATCACTGTCCTATAGCTATAATTGGTGGGGTCATCTGATGAACTGTATGGGATTCCTTTGACTCCCCAAGGCGCCCAGTACATAGACGCAGGCAGCGGGCGAGCGCTCGAAGGCGGGCTGTCTCGCGGGCTGTCGGTCAGCAGCCGGTTACAGGAACCACCAGAGAAGAACCCAGGGACCTCGCAGCCCCTTCCCGCCTCCCTGCGTCACCTTGGACGCCCACCCCGCCTCCCTGCGTCACCTTGGACGCCCGCGCCGTCCGCGCGGGGAGCCGCTCCCGGGGGGCGCCGGGAAGTCGCCCACACCCGGCCCCGGCCCCGAGCAACCCGGACTCGGTGGGGCAGTTCCGCCACCTGCGCGCGGCCTCCTCGAGAGAGCGGCCCTTCCTCCGCAGGGCCGGAGGTCTCCTGTTCCTTCCGTGTTCCGGGCTCAGCAGACGGCTCCTCGGCGCCGTCGCTGTCGCTAGAATCGGCTGGGCGCTGCCGGAAAGTCCTTTGCGGCCTGTGAGCCATAGCCGTAGACCGAGCGCCGGGTGAACCCTCGCCTCCCGCGCACACCACTCCAGGTCTTCAGTGACCACCCCGGCGCGCGCGCCCGCCTAGCCGTGCCGCCGGGTGCGCGCGCCCGTTCTGCGCGCCTTCGACGCCCGATTGGCCCGGCGCATGCGTGCTTTGACTGCCTGGATCTGGTCGGCGAAGTCCTCTTCCCAGCGCTGAAGTCGGGACAGGCAAAGCGTTCTCTTTGCCAGGCTGAGCTGCATGGACCGTTGCCGAGAGATTTCCACAGCCTCCCTGAGCCGAGTCTCACTGATAGCAGCACTCACGTGTTCTGCTTGTGCAAACCCCATCTAGTTATCAGGCGCTGTAATCTCTGTCCTGGATCGGAACCAGATCCATTACCTTCTATTTTCTGAGAAAGCCCCTTCCAACAAAGAATTAAAACAAAACCCCCCGCAGTGTGGGGGTGGGTGGGTTGGAGGGAGATGTCTCTGAAAGCTAAACGGTAAAATCTACGCATAACTACGTACAGATGAGTAAAACTTTGCTCACGGATAAGCAGAAATCAAGTGATTGCTCCCAGGCGGCAGGAAGTGTGGTTGGGATATCATTAGTAAAAAAGTAGCAGTCACTTTGAAGTAACTCTTGCAGCTGCGATATGGTCTTGACTGACAGGAGAGCTGATTTTCACTTTCTCATTATTAATAATTGCACAGATAACTCAATCCAGGACAAAAAAAATTACTTAGAGTCTTATAGCACAAGAAATTATGTATAACATATGATTATACACTTTTATAAGGAAATATCAATTGATCAATAAAAGATTTTCAAGCGTAAACTGTATTTCCTTAGTTAAAATGCTGTAGGGAATAGAAATGTAACTTCAAGGAGAAAAAGCAATGATGCAAAGGATTTGTGTACTTATTGAATGATATTGAGTATTAAATAGGTTTGACATTTAGGTTACACTAGATACGTTGAAATGAGTGACATAATTTTTATTTAAAAAGTCAAATTGCATTCTTTGCAACTGTCAAAACTTACAATAAAAACTTAGAGATGTCTATCTAAAAATGTGACGGGGTAATGAATTTTTAAAATTCCTAGAAGAATGTGCAAACAGAAAGGTATGAAACCACCGTCATAGATGACCGTTACCAATTCCAACTTCTTCAGCTTCTTTCTACTGATTATCGATGTTCTAGTTGCTCAAAAAGCAGAAAAACAACATTTCTTTCCTGGGAAGTCTCATAGGGATTGTATTTTAAAATTGATCGGAGGAGAGTCATAAATACAATGGGCATTGAAGTACCTTTTGGAGGGTATACCCCACCAATAAGCTGATACTCTGGAAATTTCTCCCCCATCGGGTTTCCGTAGCCATGTCTACCTCCTGGAACAAGGCTAACAGAATCAGAATAGACACCTGAATAGACATGTGGTAGACTGATGACAGCCTTTCTCCCGGATATTAGCTTTGCGGATGAGTCCACAATTTATTCCCTGCATGTGTCAGGAACCATAGCCTGTGAATGTCTAAGCTGTGAAACAGCCGTTAAGTGATGAGCTGGGGTCAGCTCCTGTGGACTCTGGAGAGCTGGTTGTAAAATGTTCAGAAATTGTGAGAGCCAGTTGTTAAACACAGTCATTATTGAAAATTGAATTATATGAACTTACAACTTAAGTATATTATGAATAAAGGTAATAACTCAAAACTTACCACTTCCTAACTTTTACTACCTTTTACTGTTATGTATGCCACTGAGGTTTATGTCAAATGCATCTGTGTGGTAGGAATATTATATAATGTTGAGCTAAAGCACACCTATTACCAGCTGCATGTTTAGTGATGTCATGTTATCAGCTTAAATCAGCCATAATGGGAATATTTATGCCACAGAAATTTGAAGACCCTATAAATCAGGGATCTTGTCTCAGATATTAAACATTTACCATCATATCAGTGACTACATTTCACCAAAGGGATAGAGAAGGGGTAGAGTAGCCCGGATGGATCTGGTCCCAGAACTCTTTTTTCATGGCCTTTCTCAGTGAACTAATATTCCCCATAATAAACTTGGGAAATTCTATAATAAAGTATTATCAGTTATTCATAATTTAATAATAACTTATTGTAAAGAAAGGCTTCTCTTTTTAAATACAAGTAAAGTTAGTGCACTGCCAGAAAGTTTTTTTCAGTGAGATAGTGGCAAATGGTATGGAAAGGATATTTCTGGAGAATAGAGATACATGTGGTATATGAAAGCACAGCTTCCTACCATGGCCGAGTGTTTCTTGTAACTAGAGTAAACTCTAAAGATTGAGGGTGGAGGGATGGGTTCCATCAAACCAGTGCTTTTCAGTATACCATCTTTCCATGCAGAATTCCCAAGTCCTGCATGAATACTGTGCTATTCTCCTAAATCA
>NW_012155618.1:4374125-4376145 GCF_000956105.1 Propithecus coquereli | reverse complement strand
TAGCCCAGGCAACAGAGCAAGATATTGTCTCAAAAAAAAAAAAAAAAAAATCTGCCTGACTCTCTAAAACAGACCCAGATGGATTCTGGGACATGTTTTCATTGTTTGGGTTTTATATTTTAGGCCCCTGGCTTTGAGATTTGTTATGAAGGTGAATCACTAATAATTTTTTTCGGGTTATTGTTTTTTTTTGTAGTTGGCTGATATATCCCATCCTGAGTCCTAAATATGACTCTACAGCCACTGTCATGGCAGCTCATCCTATGACAAAATGAGAAGGAGGAGTTAACCCCAATTCAACTAAGGACTCTGTTCTCTGGGCAACTTTCTGATCTTGATTAGCAAAATCTTCAGCAATGGTAAAAATCTAAATTTCACAGATACCATCTTCCCTTGGTTAAGAAGGGAACTGAGAAAAAGAAAGGCAGTCCCTGACATTCAGAAGCTGGTCTGATACTGACATCAGGCCATGATGTTGTTAGGTGCTGACCCGGCACTCTTAGCTAGGCCAAGGTGTTCTTCTGCTGAACATAAGGAATTTCACAGAGCATCAACATCAGACAAGGTCATTCTGTGGCCATAATTGATCAAAACAAAAACAAGAGCACTCTGTAATCATGTCCATGATCATTGTACAAACCACATAAATAATTAATATTAGTAATTATTTAGCTAATCTTAGCTATTTAGCTAATATTAATAATGATTTAGCTAATAATTAATTAGCCAGGATAATATGAGTGACAACTGTTTCTCTACCAGTTACGGGGTTAGCTTCACTCTAGTCTTCCCTCCTGGATGAGGTTTCTTAAGTTACCCGGTGGTAGAATTGCTTGTTTCCTGATAGCATCCAATTTCGAGCAAAGCCCGGCTTCCTTAACTCCCCCCATAAATCATCTAAGATAAACTCAAATCCTATAATGTTTACTAACACCTTCCTACTGAAACATCCCACAGTTCTCAATGGTATGAGTTTTCCCTTATTGCAACAAGCAATAAACCAAACTCTCTCAAATGCAGGTGTGTTCCTAGTAGTCTTTGACTGGAGGACATTTACTGACAGATTGAATGATAGAAAATTGCCATTTTTTAAGTCAAAAATGGTTGCATATTAGTCATCTCATATGGTTCAACTTAATACCACAAACGAGGCAGTTTTGAGGGTCCGTGTCTGAGAGTCAGCAGCAATTCTAAGAGAAAAAGCCTTGCTACTACCGGTTGAGCATACTTAATCCAAAAATATAAATCTGAAATGCCTCAAAATATGAAACATTTTGAGCGCCAACATGATACCACAAATAGGAAATTCCATATCTGACCTCATGTGATGGGCACAGTCAAAATGCAGTCAAAACTTTGTTTCATGCACAAAATTATTAAAAATGTATAAAATTACCTCTAACCTATGGGTATAAGGTACATATGTGAAATGTAAATGAATTTCATGTTTAGATTTGCATTCTATCCCCAAAGTATCTCATTATGAATATGCAAATATTCCAAAATCTGAAATTCTAAACACTTCTAGTCTTAAGAATTTTGGATAAGGGATATTCAACACGTACTTCTAGTACTAGATGATAGACTAGTAATCAGAAGTTAATAGGAACATGTGACAGAAACAGTAGACTAATTTTTAAATTAATTTTCTCTGTAGAAAGATAAGAATTAAGTGGATATTGGATAGGCTTGAGTGGGTTTATACGCCAAGACAGAGATGAAAGTAGAAAAGAAGAGCTGAAAATACTGCAGGCAGAAAATACTGGAATCCCAGTAGCATGGAAAAGGTTCAGATTTGGTCCTTGGGAAAGAATAGCCTAGGAAATAATCATTGCAAATTCACAGCACACCTACCATGTGCCAAGGCTGTTCTAAAAACCTTGCAAGTTGAACCTTGAAAACATCCTGCTCAGTAAAAGAAGCCAATCACAAAATAACACAGAGTGTATGATTTCATTTGTATGAAATATTCAGAATAGGTAAATCTATAGAGGCGGAAAGTTGCTTAGTGGTTGCCCAG
>NW_012155618.1:4372961-4374075 GCF_000956105.1 Propithecus coquereli | reverse complement strand
TCTTGTCTAATATTGGGTTACTCAATTGTATCATTTATGTAGAAAAGGGAGTATAAATGTTTATTCCTTTCTCTTTAACAGTTTTTAAAATAATAAGTTGCTTCATGGCACCCTCCAACAATACAGTTAGTATTTATCAAAAGTTTTATATGTACTCATGGTTAAACATATTGGGTGTGTTTGGAATCACTACAGTTATTATTCTACTTGATAATCAAGTTATCCCAACTTTGACCAATGGAAGCAAATAACATATACCAATTTAAGCTAGTTTCACTCTACTCCATTCCAAATTTACCTTTTACTCAGAATATCCATGATCCTTTTCATCTACAAACTTCAGGAAAAAGGAAAAGAATGCAGAGAATTCTAAAACTGTAACTATCAAGGCTGTAAGGAACATCAAATACCCAAAGCCCAAATTATTGCCATTAGCCTTGATGGCAGTATGATCAATCCTGTCTAGGAACCACAAGTTATCTCCCTCTGAGTTAAAAACAGGTTGCCTCATGTATTTGAGCATTATTTCCAATCCTAAATTCTACCATATTACAAGCTGATATGACTAAACATTACAAGAGATTCATATGATACCTGCAGCCTTATTATCAACAAGCTGTATTTCTAAAACATTCTCCTAAGTAGACTCTCTATGGTCTGACATGTAGCCTTCAAAAGTAGGTGTTAGAGGAAAAGCTGCCGTTGAGCCTCTCTAGAATATGCCTTACTTGGTAATGTTAACAACTGACATACTATCTGATTTCATCTAGGGAATCTGCTCAACTTGAGGGACAAAAAATCCGCCTGTTCCTATTGTACTAAATAAATTATACTTACACTCTCAATATAATCTCTCCCAACTAGAGTACTACTTATGTGAACATTAGGCTCATACCTATCTGCCACACACTAATTCAAGATAATTGTTAGTGATTTTCTGGTATTTTAAAAGTAACCATAGATCATGTTTCCTTGAAAAGAATGCCCAGAAACCTCCCCAAACAGGGAAGTATAGGTTACCTGAAAAAAATTCCCTGTAGGGAAAATTAACTCCTTCTTTATGCATACGATATGGGCTATAAGTCCCACAATAATAAAACAAAACAGGCCAGGC
>NW_012155618.1:4359383-4369601 GCF_000956105.1 Propithecus coquereli | reverse complement strand
TAGGAGGTGAGGTCACATGTTGAGAGTGTGTGTGGGGAAGGGTGGGAGAGAGTAACTAACTTTGGGAAAATGAGTAAGTTTCAGAAGAGCTAAGCTGGCTGAACACAGTAAATAGATTTCCAAGAAGCATGGAGACTGTGAGGCTGTATAACACATTTAAATGGTTCCAACACTCTGGGCTTTGAGATTTTTTTTTCCAGCAATGCTTTGATGCCATGAGGTAGGAGAGGAAGGCATAGATTTGATGGATTCATGGTTGAGGAGTTTTTTTTTTTTTATTTGAGACAGAGTCTTGCTGTGTCGCCTGGGCTAGAGTGCCATGGTGTCAGCCTAGCTCACAGCAACCTCAAACTCCTGGGCTCAAGCAATCCTCCTGCCTCAGCTTCCTGAGTAGCTGGGACTACAGATGCATGCCATGATGCCTGGCTAATTTTTTCTAATTTTTAGTAGAGACGGGAGTCTAGCTTTTGCTCAGGCTGGTCTCGAACTCCTGACCTCAAGCGATCCTCCCAACTTGGCCTCCCAGAGTGCTAGGACTACAGGCGTGAGAAATTGTGCCCAGCCGGTTGGGGAATTTTAGACAGGGCAAGGCTGGGTTGTTAAGGGTGCAAGCAACAGATCAGTCTGAAGGAACAGGGAGTCTAGACTGGATGTGGAAGGAAGTGAGGCCCAGGCAGGGTAAATAAGGCATGTGAAAGGAATGAAAGTACACCTGGTGAAGAGTAGGAGTAGCAAGAACAGGAGAGAGAGTGCTTAGAGAAGGGAGAGGGAATCACAGCAGCAGCAGTGTGCTGGTCAACATTCATCAGCTGGCTCTCCAGGGGAAGAGCCTTGATTGGTAGGTAGGCTTGCTGCTTTCCACGGTGGTGGTGCAGATACTACCACTGCTACTTACGTAGCTGGCTGGACTCCGCCGCATGCCCTGGGCTACACAGCTGCTGGAGGCCAGTGCAGGACTCCGGTTCTACAGAAGTTCAGACCCTCCTCTCTTTTCCTCCCAACTTTGCCTCCCCTTCCAGCGAGGCTCCCTCACCTCCCTTGAAGGTGCTCTGTGTTCAGGGGACTGAGCAATTACCTGACTCAGTGGCCAAGGTACCCAGACACCATGGCTCTTGCCACTCCTGAAAAAAAAAAAGAGTGAGCTTGTGAAACTATGCTGCTTTTCCCTTGGGGCTGGCTGTGTCTTAGGGCTGAGTTCCCCAACTATTGGTCTGTGGCCTGTTAGGGACCAGGCCACAGAGCTCTGCTGCCCCCAACCCCTTGGTCCCTGGAAAAATTGTCTTCCATGAAACTTAGGAACTTGGGGGTGAGAGGCAGGGACCTGCACAGCAGGAAGGGAGTGGCAGGCGAGAGAGCAAAGCTTCATCTGTATTTACGGCCATTCCCCATTGCTGGCATCACTGCCTGAGCTCTGCCTGCCCGGACCCCATATCTGTGGAACAATTGTCTTCCATGAAACTGGTTCCCAGTGCCAAAATGTTTGGGGACCACTGCCTTAGGGCCCAGTGGAAATAAGTGGGCCCCCAGGGGAAGATTACTAAGTAGGTGCCTCTTTAAACAATCTTTTTGTTTTTCTAAATTCACCTTTATTTAGTAGGGGGGAGGAAGGCAGGAAAAACACATGTCCTATTAACTAGATGTAACATTTACTACTTTATATTAAAAATAAATTGCCTAGTTTTGTTAAGCATCAGACAACTTCTTAAGTTTAAATTTTATATGGCAAAGTTAATCATTTATTTCTTGTCAGCTAGCTCTCGGTGGAGTGTAATTTACTTTTTTGTACATTTCTGAAAAATACTCAGCCAGAGGCCACTTATAGGAGTTGGTTTTCTTATAAAAATATTTTTCCACATGAGGGCACTGTCTACTTTGACTTTGGCTTTGCCAGTTCTGTAAGAAATTACTCCCCATTTTGCCCATTGATGTTGTAACTCCATTTCTAGATCCATTTAACCCTGCTGCACCTCAGCAATGTCAGGCTACAGTTTTACATGGGAGCTGAGCAGAGTGTAATTCCCTGCCTAGTAGAAAAGAAGTCAGTAGGACCTCTCTTCCAGCTCTTGTCTGCTGCCTAAAAGCAACCTGGATCTCCAGCCTGAGCCATGCAATCTGTTTGGTGGCCTGGCCAGGTATAAACGATCAGCAGTGCTATCCGCAGACCCTGGCAGAACTTGGGTGACCTGCAATCTCTGTGGGCAATTTTAAGACTCATTGGGTGAAATGCTAGCCAGAGTTTACAAGGCCTTGGAGATTTCTGAACAGGTATATTCACTGCAAATAGTGAGGCACATCTAGTACCATATTCACAACGTCCTGTGGCTACTATCCTGGGACCCCTGCCCTACCCATTCTCCTAATTGCTGCAAAGCCAGGTGGCAGAGCATATAGTCTAGTATGCAGAGCAGTTCATCCTAGGGTAATGGATCCATGGACGGTTATTTATCCTGGGTCTTGGTCACAGGAAGGGATGCTTCAGGGAATTCTAAGTGGTTGGTTCCTGCCTGCACTTCTAAATGATGGTGGACCCAGGCACCCTAAAGTTTTTCAACTGAAGACAAATGTGCCAAGTCTCCTGGAAACTAGCCACATTTGTGATCAGTTACCTCAGGAGGAGTCTGCTGCTATTGACACCTAGGTTGCCTGAAGCCTGCCTCCAAAGGGCCTGGCATGCCACAATAAAACATGCAGGCCACCAAAGCTTGAAGCCACCAACTGGGGCATTTACAGTGCTCTGGGGATTATTCGAATGTCTTTTTACCATTTGCCTGTCCCCTAAACTCCTGGCCAGGGATTCTTTATCCTAGAATCTAGAGTACAATAGAGCCAAACAGAGAGCAACACCCTAAGAAACCTTCTAGAACTTTGCAGCGTGGCACGAGCAGCAGGGAGACAGTCACACATAACAGTGCTCACCTGAGAACCAGAGCCCCAGAGCTGCTAGGCTGGCCAGGGCCGAAGGCGTAGGTTGGCTGGTCTCAGAGGTGGAAGGCTGTCTGTCCCTTCTGGGGTACCTCATCCAGGTACTTCGTGCCATGACACTGCCTGACCAGGCAAATCACAGAAAATGATCCAGATGGGGTTTTGTTGGCTTTATGCTTTCCGGACCAAATTTCAAAATCACGATTTCTGATATTTACAGAAGACCAAGAAAAGACTCTTGCATCTAAAAGAACTGCTAATACTGTGTGCCCTTGAGTTGCTTTTGCCTTCAGAACATCTTTTCTCACATTCCCATTCATGTCATGCTTTGGGAGAGTTGGACATTTCTTCAAAGGCGGCACACATTATTGATCCTGCACCTGGTTCCAGTGGCGTCCTGATAGCATCCTGTTATCGGCCTTCTAGGGCTGCCAATCTCCCTGGGGTTGTATGCAGCTCCTCATTTGAGGCCTGATTTTGAAGGGCGTTATACCAGACTCACCTCCTAAAGGTAAATGGCCAAATAGGACAAATCATTTGAGTATTTAGCTAGTCTATGTCAGACAAAAAATATTTATCAAGTATTTATTGTTTGCCAAGAAGTGCTACCTGGAAGTTGATCATGAGTTCACAGGACAAAAGGTAGACAAGACAGCTTTCAGGCAGAGGGGACAGCAAGAGTCCTTTGGTGGGAGAGGCATGGTGTATTCAGAGTTAGGTGGTGCTCACTGTGGCTAGAACAGAGAGGGCCAGTGGAGAGTGGGACAACGAGAAGCTGGAGAGGCAGACCAGTGAGATGTGTCAGGATTTTGGACTTTATTCTAAATGCAGTAGGACTCGAAGATAACTTCCTTTTATGGTTTCTATGGGCAATACTTTCCTACTACAGTGGAATTTGTATCTGCGTTTGAAAGGAAAAAATGCTATTAATATTTTAAACACAATTGACTTTAGCAACTTTTGTCTTGTTGGCCAATGGTATAATCTCAGGGAAGCTGTTTTGATATTTGGTCTAAGAAAACCACCATCATATTCCTTGATGTGTATGGGGATTGAGAAATTGGAGCCTCCTCTGAACCTGTCCTAGAAAAGTAAAGCTAGGACAAGATGAGAGAACTAAATTGATCTGCACAGTAAATAAAAAGAGTTTCTCACAATTATTTATCTAGAAGTATAATTGCTAACTGAGGGGTCTTGCACATTTTCAACTTTATTAGATAGTGTTAAATTGCTTTCCAAAGTGGTTGTTCAAATTCACACACCTATCTGAGGTGTTTAAAAGTTCTTGTTGCTTTTTATTCTTACTGATTCCTGGAATTAGCAAACTCTAAAACGTTCCTAATCTGATGAGTGTGAATTTTATGTTGTTGTTGTTTTTATTTGCATTTACCTAATCACTGGTAAGCCTGAACATTTATTCATGTGTTTAATAGTCATTTGTGTTTCTTTTAATGATGTGTGGTTTTTTTTTTTTCTCTTCATATTCTTTGTCCCTTTTTTCTATTGGATTTTTCCTATCAATTTTCTAATTGATTTTGGGTTATTTTTTATGTATTCCAGATTTATTCCTTTGTTATCTTTATTATTACAAATATCTTCTCCCAGCCTGGGAATTATTTTTAAATTTTATTTAATATTTTTGTTTTATAGAAGTTGTACATTTTAATATAGTCAAATTTATCAATATTTACCTAAATAAATTTGTACTTTTTGTATTCTTATTTTAAAAACTTGTTTAAGGAACCCTACCTCAAAGTTATATTTTCTTTTTAAGTTTTAAAGTTTTATTTCTCATATTTATTTATTTTATTTTATTTGGTTATTTTTTTAAATAGAGATGGGGTCTTGCTCTTGCTCAGGCTGGTCTCGAACTCCTGAGCTCAAGGGATCCTCCTGCCCCAGCCTCCCAGAGTGCTAGGATTATAGGTGTAAGCCACTGCGCCCAGCCTTATTTCTCATATTTAGATCTTTAAACCATTTGAGGGATATTTTTGTGTATGATATAAAGTAGGGATCTAATTCAATTTTTTTTTTTTTCATTGTGGACAACTAATTGTCCTAGCACCACAGAATGAACAGAACATTCTTGCCTTCTGCTTTGCAATGCTATGTCTGGCTTATACCATGTTCTCTACATAGTTTCTTTGGCCTCTTGATCTACTCTTGTACCAATGTCACATAATCCCATTACCATAGCTTTAAAATAAGTTGTAATATCTGGTGGAACAATTTGTCTTGGATATTCTTAACCTTTAGCTTTTTCGTAGGAATTCCATATAATATTTTATTTAGAATTTTTCCATTTCTGTTTTAAGTGAGATGGTCTACACATTTTTTTTTTTTCCCTTATACTATTCTTGTCTGGTTTTGGTATCAGGGTTTTTAAAGCCTCATTAAATAAATTGGAAAGCTTTTCCTCTTCTATTATATGAAGCAGTTTGTCTAAAATAGGGGTTAGTTCTGCAATATACAATATGGTAGACACAAATAGGTCTCTCCATTTGGCTGTTCCTGAGTGGTATCCTTCATGATAAATCATTAATAGTAAGTAAAGCACTTCTTGAATTCCGTGAGCTATCTAGCAATTTATCAAACCTTAGGAAGGAGTTGTAGGAATTTCTTGGTCAAAGGTACGGGTGACTGGGACTTTCGATAGGCATCTGAAGTTGGGTCAGTCTTATGGGGTCTGCATTGAATTATAGGGAATCCAGTCGGTGTCTGGAGAGTTGGAGAATTGGTTGGTTGGTGTGAGAAAAAACCCACATATCTGGTGTCAGAAGCATTGTAAGTAAAAACAACACAGAATTGTTACAGCTTTTTTCTGGTTAGTATTTGCTAGTATGCTTGCCAGCTTCTCTGCATTTTAGTCCTTATTTCTGAAGTTTTTACTTTTTATCATAATAATAGAGTCAAATATTCTATGAGGCTTAGCAACCCCCATTCCCCTCCTGCTAGATGAAATGACTTTAATTTCTTTTAGATGATTCCTTTAGTATTAATCTCCATCTCTATAGTATGCTTATATTGCTACTCTTCCATTTTTTTAATAGAATTATCTATTAACTTCCCACTATGGAGTAATAATAACAAACACATATGGAACACTTATTTAGTGCCAGGCACTTCTCTGTGTGCTTTACATATATTACTCATAAAATCCTCAAAGCAGCCCTGTGAGGGGATCTGGGGAACTGCTTCTTAAACACTTTCAGCCAGTCTTTCTATTTGCAGTATAATTTTTATTATTTTACCCCATTCCAGGGATCCCTGGTGCCGCTAAATCCTAAGCCTTTTGAGTCTGCAGTGTAAATCATGTTTCTTTCTTGCTTTCCTCACTACCTGCTAAGTCAATTACCAAGAATCCACTTGCTTTACAGCTTTCAAAATTTTGTAACTAGTGTCTCTGTTACCATTGTCCTTGTTTTTGTGGGTTAGACCTTAAGAACATTAGCTGTCATTTTATTGGGATTTCAAAATGAATCATGAGTAAATTCTTATGTTTCATTTGTCATATTTTACCTATGAGTCTGGTATAGCTTTCTGTTCATTCATTTTCAACTTCTATGTGTTGTCTTCATTTAGGCATATGTCTTGGATATAAAGTTGGATTTTAAAAAAATGATATGCTTGGGTCAATTAATAGGAGCATTTAATCTGTTCATATGTACTGTGAATTATTTCTATCATTTTATGTTTTTTCTTTATTATCCTTTTTCCTTGGTCTATTTCCTCCCATATATTGGAATGTGAAGCTTTCCATTCTCTCTCCCTGTTTTTTCACTGTGAAGATTTGGAAGCTACAGATTGCAATTTTTAGGCTGTTAGTGACATTTTTAAACATTTACTCTACAGTTGTTCAATATCTCTATGTAAACAAGACAAGAGCTGTATCAATAGGTTCTTTATCATTAAACTGCCCTTTTCTTTTTGTTGTCTAGAGTTTAAATGTCACATTTTTAAACACAAACAATTATATTTTTAAAAAATTTTACATGTGGCAATTAAGTACATTTTTCAATACATTTTATAGTTTGTGCACCAGCATTGTTTTTGGTATTCTGTGCAATATCTATGGTTTTACTCTTCTTTTTACTAAAGCATTCTTTAGTAGCTCTTTCAGTGACGGTTTGTGGTTAGTAAACTCCCACAGTCCTTGTTTATCTGAAAAAGTATTTTCCTCCATTTTGAATTTTATACAGATACGTTTTTCTTTCTTCCTCTTTTTCATTCTTTTAACAAATATTACTGCTGGAGTTGACTAGTGGATCGTAATTGTGCCAATCACTTTCCAACTCCATGTTCAGTGATATGTAGGTTGAAATTGGCCGTGATAGGATACATACAGCATGGAAATTGGCAAATTTTACAAATCAGGGTTTCATTTTGTTTTTGTTTGTAGGAAGTTGTCATTAAACTTTTATCATCACACCATTGTTGAGCACCTAAAATATGCCAGTCCCAGTTTTAGGTGTGACAACACATCAGGGAAAAAAAATAGATAAAAATCCTTGCCTGGAGTAACCTCAGCAAGATGACTGACTAGAGACACCTGGTGTTCTTCGCTCCACAAGAAAGGACAAAGGCAACGAATAAATAATTACAATTTTTTTTTTTTTTTTTTTAGAGCCAGAGTCTCACTCTGTTGCCTGGGCTGGAGTGCAGTGGTGCAGTTATAGCTCACTGCAGCCTCGAACTCCTGGGCTCTAGCAATCCTTCTGTCTCAGCCTCCCAAGTAGCTAGGACTACAGGCATGCACCACTATTCCCAGGTAATTAAAAAATTTGTTTTGTAGAGATGGGGTCTCAGGATGTTGCCCAGGCTGGTTTTACACTCCTCGCCTCAAGTGATCCTTCTGCCTCAGCATCCCAAAATGCTGAGATTATACACATGAGCCACTGTGCCTGGTCAACAGCTAAGATTTGGCTAGAGTGTCAAAGACAGAGTGGTGGAGTGCAGCAGGGCAGTGAAGACACACCTGTGGTGATTGGAAGTCCAGGAGGGCAGTGCAGCCCTGTCTCCCTCCACCCAAATTGGATCTGCCTGGAGTCAGGAGGGACTTCCCATTGTGCGGAAAGGGTAAGCAGACGATCCCCACCAGCCCCCACTGCCATCACTAACACCTACAGTCCTTACAGCAGGAGAATCCCATAGTCCTCAAAAGCCCATTTGGAGAGCTATTAGAAATTCATGCAGCTGCACTACCTGGATTAGGAGCACAAGTTATGTACTCCCCAGCTCCACACACCCCCTGTGAGCCAATCTGTTGCAGCACGGTGCCATCTTGAGACCAGAGCCACCTCTGGAATATGCACTGCTCTGGGGGCCAGTAGCCACTGTACCTCTCCAGCACTGCGGCTCCATCTTCATTGCACCAAGCCCACATGGGTAGCTGAACAACCAGGATCAGCCGTGACTCTGGTCCTGCACAGCAGTGAAACCAGCCCCCAACTGGAGAAACAGTCTGGCATTACCACCCAGAGCGATTCTGCCCTTGAGATGGCCAAACGGCTGCTCTCCCTCCCCAAAGTGGGAGAGGTCCTCAAGCTTCTGGAGAGCTAATACTCCCCTGGGCTAGTGGAATGGCTACACATCCATGCTTAGGATTTGAGAAACATCCCTGCTATGCCCCTGCCCCCTGCAGACACACCCCTGGCCTGCCTAATGTCGCTGTACCCCCAGTGAGGGCTTGAGAAACAGTTCTGCAGGCCACCCCTAGTGGGGATGCCCCCAAGCCAGCCAAGCAACCAAGAGCCCTTATCCTGGGCCTGAAAAACACCCCTGTGGGCCACCCCAGTGGACACATTCTAGGCCAGCCCATAAGCCTGGCACTTCTGTCCCAGATCTGAGAAATAGCCCCATGGGCTGCCCCAACTGACATGTCCCTAGGTCAGCTAAGAATCTGTGTGCCCACCTCCTGGATCCGAGAAATAGTTCTGTAGGCCACCTCTGGCAGGCATGACCCCAGCCTGGCTGAGTAGCCCTATGCCTTTATCCTGGGTGTATATAACAGTGCTGTGGGCTACTCCCCTTAGAAACACCCTAGGCCAGCCAGCTGAGCCACCTTGCAGCTGTGTCATGGGCCTGAGAAACAGCCCTGTGCCTGCCCCTTATAGACATGCCCCCAAACTTGCTGAACAGCCATGTGTGCACACACTGAGCTGGAGGAACATCCCCATGGGCTACCCCCAGCAGATATGCATTCAGGCCAGCCAAGAAACCATATGACCACATCCTGGGCCTGAGATACAGCCTTATGGGCTGCTCTTGGCAGGCACGCCTGTAGACTGGCTAGGCAAATGTGGGCCCATGTTCCTGGTCAGAGTAACAGCCCTGTAGTCCCAATGTCAGTTAGCCAGACTCCAAATTGGCTGACCTATCAAGTGCATGCATATACTGACCTGAGAAACAGCTTGGTGAGCCCATCACTGGCAGAGATGCACTACCATCACCACAAACTCTCTCAGCCTAGGCCACTGAGAAACTCACAAATGCTACTAGTGTGGATGACACCTGAAGAAATTGCACAAAGACTACACTATTGCATCCACCTAGAACCAAGACCAACATACCCCACTGAACCAATACCCAAGACACATTCATACAAATAAGTATTTCCCTAGAAATCTGCCCCATAAAATTGGAAGAGGCAAGTTTTTCACCAGATGCATAGAAATCAATGTAGGGACACAATAAACATGAAAAAATAAGGAAACATGACACCTCCAAAAGAAAACAATAAGTCTCCAATAACAGACCACTCTCATAAGGAAATATATGAAATGACAGAAAAATAATTCAAAATAATAATCTTAAGGAAATTTAGTGAGATACAAGAGAATACAGACAGACAATTCAACAAAATCAAGAAAACAATTCATGATTTGAATGAGAAATTCAAAAACAGATCAATAGTGTAAAAATAAACCAAACAGAAATCCTAGAGCTGAAGAATTCAATGCATGAAATAAAAAATACAACAAAGAGCTTCAAAAACAGACTAGGCCAAGCAGAAGAAAGAATTTCTTAAGTTAAAGAAAGGTATTTTGAAGTAACACAGGCAAGGCTGGGCATGGTGGTTTATGCCTGCAATCCTAGCACTTTGGGAGGCCGAAGTGGGAGGATCACTTGAGGTCAGGAGTTCAAGACCAGCCTGAGCAAGAGCAAGACCTCATCTCTACTAAACATAGAAAAAATTATCCGGGCATGGTGGTGGGCATGATGGCGTGTGTCTGTAGTCCCAGCTACTCGAGGGGCTGAGGCAGGAGGATGGCTTGAGCCCAGGAGTTTGAGGTTGCT
>NW_012155618.1:4356594-4358398 GCF_000956105.1 Propithecus coquereli | reverse complement strand
AAAATTTTAATGATCATATTTTTATTTATTAAGATTTCTAATGAGCTCTTTTCCATATCCATACGTCCTTTTTAAAATTTCTGCTTGCTTCTATTTTATAATTTTTTATATTTTTTTAGAGATAGAGTCTTACTCTGTACAGTGGCACAATCATACCTCACTGCAGCCTTGAACTCTTGGGCTCAGGTGATCCTCCTGCCTCAGCCTCCTGAGTAGCTAGGACTACAGGCATGCGCCACCACACCTGGCTACTTCTTCTTTTCTTTTTGTAAAGATGGGGGTCTCACTATGTTGCCCAGGTTGGTCTCAAACTCCTGGCTTCAAGTGATCTTCCTGCCCTGGCCTCCCAAAGTTCTAGGAGGATAGACATGAGCCACCATGCCCAACCTAATTTTCTTTTCATATGGCTATATTTCCTTCATTTATGTCATCAAAGGGCCTACCTAACTTGTTTAAAGTTTTGGTCTGACTAGTCTATAAAATTAATTTCACTTGGAGTAAATTCAAGCTCATACTGTTAGGTTGGACATTTTTCTTAGCATTAGATATCTTCATGTCATTTGGAAATTTTGTTTCATCTGTGTATTTTGGCATCCCATGACTCCTATAATCTGTAGTCCTAGGTAGAGTTGGTAGTAGTTTTCTTAAGTCTGCTTTCATGAATTGGAGATCTTCACCAAACCCTGTCTTCGGCAGTAGGTCTTTCTCTGATCCCCTTACCAGTCTAGTGGATCATTTTTATTTCTCATTACTCCATAAGAATTAAACTCCTAATTGCTCTTGTTTGCATCTTGACCTAGAGCTCAGCTCCCATTTTTAATTTCTTTTCCATATATAATCCGTAAAAGTGTTTATTTTTTGCTTTTGAGTATAGTTTTTAAAAATTATTTTGTGGTTGTTTGTTTTCTTTTCATATTTTTTTCCATCACTGCTAGGTGTTTGGAGCAGAAGGAGTGTTTCAAAGTGTGAATTTACTGCTCTATCCTTCCTGAGCTCTTGTATTATATTATTCTATTGGAGATTTGGTGAAGAGTTTGCTACCCGAATCCTACTAATCGTAACTATTTCCCACTGGCTTCTTGTAGATGAAGTAGAGCCCCAAACTGAGTCAAGGAGTACAAAGTGTTCTGAAGTACAAGCCTGTCAAGTAAAGCTGATTAGAGAACTTGGTGGACCCTCTTCTCCTCCTCTCAATCTTGGAAACTTTTGGCCTGATAACTCTGACTTCCTCCCCAGGCCACTTACAAATTGAGAGGCTTTAAACAGTAGTCACTCTTCATTGGGCTGTTGGCGGTGGTGGGCACCATCCTGTCCTGGTGGTCTTGCATTAAGAGCTAAGTCAAAGGGTGGGATGTGCTTCACTTAAACCACAGGAAACCAGAGGCATGAACTCACTCCAGTTCTCTAATCACATCAATCACTCTGCCTTCTTTTTTTTTTTTTGAGACAGAGTCTCACTCTGTTGTCTGGGCTAGAGTGCCGTGGCATTAGCCTAGCTCACAACAACCTCAAACTCCTGGGCTCAAGCGATCCTCCTGCCTCAGCCTCCCGAGAGTAGCTGGGACTACAGGAATGCGCCACCATGCCCAGCTAATTTTTTCTATATATTTTTAGTTGTCCAGATAATTTCTTTCAATTTTTTTTATTAGAGACGGGGTCTCGCTCTTGCTTAGGCTGGTCTCGAACTCCTGAGCTCAAACAATCCGCCCGCCTCGGCCTCCCAGAGGGCCAGGATTACAGGCATGAGCCACCGCGCCCGGCCCCACTCTGCCTTCTTACGGGAAGATCAGGTTCAGGGTTTACA